>NC_136822.1:21892576-21955076 GCF_951394365.1 Tetrao urogallus
GGATCTCGGCCAAAAGGATCAGAAAAGCTTCTCATCATCTGCCGCATGTATTCATGGTGTGCGGCAAAAGGGTCGCTGAAAGAGACATTCCACACACACAGAGTTAGGGGGGCTATTCCAGCTGACGCAAAATAGCTCTGAAATTCTTAAATCCCTTTTTTAAAATCATTCTATATGATTTCTGTGTTCTTTATTTTAATGGGACCCAACTGTGCAGTAATTTTTACCCTTTTGCTCCTCCTCCCCACCCTCTGGTTGGGTGATTTAGCTCCTTCTTCTCAGATGCCTTCCTTGCTCTCCTGTGTTCTTGACCGTCTGTCCACCCTGGATTTTCTCTTTCCTCAGCTGTTCTAAATACTCCATCACTGGCAGCCACGTTTGGCTTTCTATCTGCCAAGAGCTACAGAACCAACCTATACTTTATCACTTTTTAATATTCAAATATCAGGGATTGGAGGTAAAAGAAGACCACTTTCCATGCTCCCTGGCCCCACGTCCTTCAAAGCACAGTGCTCTAAATTCAATCCAACTCCATCACCTTTATTTTAATTCCCCACCACTGCTCCTTTTTGCCCTCCCATTCCTACACCTTCACAAATTACATTCTCACATCCCTTCTCACCACTTTGGAAGAATCCTTACCACCTCTTTGCTTTCCTGTTAGTCTCCCCATTCCTCTCTGCTTTCTAACCACTCAACATCTGTCTCCAAAACAGAACTCCACCAGTAATTCCAGTGCTTGGCTTGGCATGCAGGTAAGTAATAAGAGAGCAACACTAGCAATGTCTTAATTCTTTGCTTTCTTTAATTTGTCCTAGAACTAGAAAGTTCAAACAGAGGCCAGAAAAGGAGTAAAGCATAAGAACTTATGACTTATGATGTTATATGAATTGCACTGCTGCCTCTGGCCCAAACACCAGAAATGACTACTTCATATAGAAAACATTTCATTTCCTCCCTTCATATCCAGACTAATTTTCCCCTTTGCTGCTCCACCGAAAGCCTCTTTATTAACATCACCAGTCACTTCCCAGCTATGTTTACTTAGACTTCGTAGCACCTCATCTCCCTTCCTACCAATTTCCTGCCATTTCCCAGATGTCTCACACCCTCCTTCTCTCCAGGATTTTGCTGTGACATCGCTGCCTCCACAAAGGAAATTTCCAGGCTGTTCCTCCAACTCCACAGTGCCCATCAGCTCCTGAAGCTGCTTTCCTCTTGCCCACCCCTCACCCCCCATCCCACACCCATCACCTCCTGGCAACTCTGATCTCTTTGCCCTTTACAGTCTCCTCTTTCTACAAAGCAGCATCTAACTTAATTTTCCCATTTAAGTTAAAAAAAAAAAAAAAAAAAAAAACCATCAACAGAGATTCAGTTAGAAATGCAAAGCTAATTCATTTTCAAACAAGATTCCTAATCCAACAGCACCCCTTTAAGCTGTGCTCTTGCTCACTCCAGTGCAGTCAGACCGTTACAATTCCACAGGAGCAGTTTTTCCACTGCCATAAGTAGACCCTAATCTGCCCCACTCACATGACTGCCAGCTTTAACTTCAATCCCAAGGCGATAAGCAGCTCGCATACAGTGAGCTTGCTGCTCACAAGATGAAGAACAGATGCAAACAAGTCACTGCACAGGCCAACATGAGGGAAGCACGCAGGCCCTATCACAGCACAGGCATATTTCCACACAGTCTCAACACCACAAACTTGAGAAAGGTGTGGTTACCAGGATAAAGATGGGTGAACTGTATCCCATCAATAGCTTAAACATGAGATTTCTCCCCAGCCTGTCCCAGTTCAGAAGTAGTCACACAATTACACAAGCAAAACAAGACTCCATGGGCTTCATTTAGATTAAAAAGAATTCTGTTGCTTTTAGTGTGCATAACACATAATAATGTGTCACCTAACACAGTCATACCTTCTCAAATTCTTTTTGTCTTATTTCACTCTGGTCCTCTCGGCCATTCACCTTCTACTACACACTGCTACGCTCATGAATGCATCCTAGCTTAGGGATTTTTGCACCTTTCAAAGAAAGTTCTATGAAACAATTTAGCAGCACAGCTCCTTACCACCACAGACAAGGAAGCAGGATCCAAACCATGCAGCAACTGATTTGGGAACTGAGCTCCCATCTCTCCAGGGACATTGTGGAGCCAGCTGTAAGAAGGCTCAGTGTTGCCAGGCTTCCAAAGCAGCAGTACTGAGCATACAGAAGCTGGGCAAAACCAATGCTAAGTCAGCAGAGAATCTCCCTGCAAGCTAAGGCTTCTAAAAGGGTTAAATGTATCCTCTTGATGTCACTGATGACCCAAACTCAAACCATAACTACGAAAGGAGTATGACACCCTTATAAAATATAAGCATCTATATATTAGAAAAAGGAAAAGAAAAAAGGCAAAATCTCTTTAATAACCCCAACAGAGGATACAAGATCTTCAGTCCTTTGTTCCAATCACGTTCTACAACACGTATAGAGTAACCTTGTTTAGTTACCACTGGTCACCTGGTATTCCATCTGAATTTTTTAGGGAGAAATAAAAGATACTTCTGATGAGGCTGACATGACTTCTGCACACTTCGCACTGCTGCGTTATAGAGGTGATGGTTGAAAAGGAAAGCAGTTCTGGAAGGATTTCACATGCTGAATCTGTGCCCTTCACATGTTAAACACCATAAATTTATCTTTCAAATTAAGTGCAGAACAGAACTAATTAGTACATTTGTCATTGCATGACTGCAGTAACAGAACCTGCACTTTTGTCTAGTACAAATATCACCTGACCTTCACTTGGCATTCAGGTGTCTGAAGGGATCAACTCAGGAAACCAAAAGCAGAGCCTCTGAGGGCACTGATGTCTCAAATAAGCGTGCTGATATGAAGAAATAGATATTAAAAACGTGACAGTGGATGCTGCTAGCACATGTGCTAGTGAGCATCTCCCCAAGATGCATCTCTCTGGGTAAGTTCTTCAGTGACCACGTTTAAGGATCCATGTTTCAGCTGAAGGGTGCCATACTAAAAGCACAATTGCTGCTTCTTACATCAGCACATGCTCCCGTTTGGCTGAAATTCACTATCCTAAAGCAATAAATTCACTTTGGGATTTTTGAAAACTGGGCTTTGTATTCAATACTTTTTTGTTTTAAGTAGGGTGGTACATAGGACTGAAGTTGCAGAACCACCCTGAAGACCTGGGGCCTGGAGCAGTAAGACAAAGGCTGTGCACTGAGAAGTGAAATACACTTAAACACACTTGGCAGGAGAGCTGCAGCTCCTGCACCTGTCTGAGCCATCAGGCACAGCCCTGCTGGTGCCTGGTGGGCACTTCCAGGACAGCTGCTCCAGATGGAGATGTTCCCTCTCAGATGCTATTTCCAGATCAGCAGTCAAAACCTCTCCTTGTGAGGCAGCAGAAGCCTATTATTACACTACCTTGGAAGCTCATCTTATCTGAGGTAATAAACTCATTTCCTTAACTATATGTAAAGCAGATCAACGACAACGGTGCCAAAGGAAATGAACCTCAATATCAACCTCTTATCTCTTTCACACACACTCCCTTCCCCTATCTCCTGCCATCTATTTTCCTCCAATTTTAACTTCATCAGGAAGTTTAAAACAGCTACAATAAAATGATGGAATTGAATAAACAAGAAGGCAATTGTTGTTTCAGAGGATTACAAAAGCACACTGCAAATTACTACAAACGAGAAAATTCCCATCGTTATTCCCATTTCAACCAGAGGATCTGCATGGTCTTTAGCACGGTGTATCCTAGAACAAGTTGCTCTAGCTGCATATTTGTGTACTAACCAGTGCCAGGAAGGTGCTGCTGCAGCCGAGCTGGTTCCCTTTAAGAGGCACAGCCTCAGCTCAGACACCCCGTAACTATGGGATGCAGTCAACAAACCCACATCACAGGTCTCCTATGCTACCCTTCCTCGTCCACCCACCCACATCACCCTGAGCTTTCCTTATGATTAAGCTCCACGTAGGAAGCACCGTACGCTAAAATGGCTTTATATATAAATATACATAATAATTTGTGCTCCTCTGAGTTCTCATATTGCATTTTGACTCCCTCCCCTTGCAGACCAGGCAGGTTTCTGGCACTAACACACCTCACACAGGTTTATTTTATCACAAGAACACCTAGAATTGCCTTTAATACACGCACTGACAACAGGAGCTGAGGAACAGCCCGTGGTTAAATACAGATATCTTAAAGAGCCCAAGAAACCGAGAACACCCAGCATGCTTACATTCAAAAATAAAACACAAAAATCAACCCCCGCGACATTCAGACCCAGGAGCAGACGGTTTCTCCTCAGCAGACGCCACGTCTCATTACCACGAAGTTCCTCAGGCGCCGCGAGGCACTGGAAGCGAACAGCACCGTCCAAGCGTCGCTCCGGCCTTCAACCCCACCGCTGCCAACCGCGCTCCGCACGCCCGTCCGCCTCCCACGGCGCGACCCTCAGAGACCCACCGGACGGGCAAGCCCCGGCCCCGGAGCCCGCGGCGGCCCCACGCTCACCGGAAGAACGGATCCTCCTCGAAGCAGCGCCCCAGAGCCCCGAACATGGCTGCGGCCCCGCGCCCTGTGAGCGCCCACCACCCTGCCGATCCCTCACGGCGGCGCCCTCTCGCCCACGTGACGCGTCCCAGCGCCGCTATTGGCCGCGACAGGGCGGCGGGGCGGGGCTCCCGCTGCCGTGGCAACCGCCGCTCGCGCGCGGGCCCGCTGCGGAAGGTGCGGGGCTGAGGGCGGCGGGAGTGCGCGCCAAGCGGCGCCTCGGGGCGGGCGGTGCAGCCGACGGAACGGGGCTGCGGGAGCCCGGGGTGCCCGGCGAGCGGGAGGGAGCGCCTTAGGAATAGTTTTACTTTTTTTCCACTAGATGGCGGTAAAATAAAGTCCCTGCGTTGCGAGGGAACGCCGCGTCCTCCCAAGCGTTCCTGTGAACGCGGGGCTCAGCTTGCCGCGCGGAGTGAATCCCCAGTAAAAAGCATCGCATTCACAGAAGCCATAAATAACGCGGCACCGAGAGCGACTGAGGCCGAGAGCCAACCGTCGGGGGCTCTGAAGGCGCGCTGAGGGGCGGTGACGTCACGGCCCTCACACAGCGACCCCACAGCGCGGGGCTCTGAGAGGAAAACCGGCACAAGGCGCGGGTGAGCGGAGCCGCCTTGTGAGAGTCGACCGGCAGGTGAGCTCCGGCCCGAAGCTCTTGTGAGGCGAGAGGGCATTCGTGCCAGGAACCTGCAGAGACCAGGTCCTGGACGGTTCGTCCGCTAATCACTTCTAGGTATATTTTGATTCATTGAGAGCTGCCCTGGATCCGTTCGGCGTTTATTGCATTTCATATTATTGCAGTTCGTAATATACGTGTCACAGAATCACAGAATGGCCTGGGTTGAAAAGGAGCACAGTGCTCAACCGGTTCCAACCCCCTGCTGTGTGCAGGGTCACCAGCCCAGGCTGCCCAGAGCCACATCCAGCCTGGCCTCGAATGCCTGCAGGGATGGGGCTCCCACAGCCTCCTTGGGCACCCTGCTCAGTTCTACACCTATTATGCAGTTCATAATATAATATTCATTAGTATCCATGACATGCTGTGCTACGTTATTTATTACGCTCTCCAAACCAGCAAGGCAAGTTTCCATGAACACGACTAGCGCGTGGTTAACTTGTTTGCAGTTTGCCACCAAAACCTAACCAAACATAAATTTTTGCCAGCATTTATTGCTGTTTCTGAGCACGGTACAACCCAGGCTGCACGCTCAGTGTATGCAGTATAGCCTTTGTATGAATTCTGCCTTGTAATAACAAACCCATTACTTCTGTACAGTGACAAAGAGGCAATATGGAGCCTTCCAACAGCTGCTGAGAGTACATCCTATCATCTGCAGTTTGTCACTTAACTTTCTATGTTAAGTCAGGCTCCAGGAGACAAGATTTTGTTCTCAGAGTCAGAGCAGCCCCAGAGACGGATTACTGTGCAGATAACTAAGCAAAATGAGTTCCAGTTACTGTTAATTTTTTGGCTGCTGGTAGGAAGACGGGCCCTGTTAGAAGCGAGCTCATTATGAGAGGCTCACTAACACGATAAAGTCAGTACTCTATTTGCACAGAGTGATACCTCTAATTGCTCAGGCCTTCTTACGGTTTGTCTGCTTGAGTTAGATTTCTTTTGTGTAGATAAAAAGACTTCTGTAAGAAATCACCTCAGTGCTACAGCACTGTCAGTCTGGAGGGCATCTCCAATGAGATTAATGATGTCTGCCTTAATATAAGAAAACTTTGCATAAATGAGATTATGGTTTCTGCTGAAACCTGCCAACTCTTATTCATTTGCTGTAAATATTATCTTTAATTAAAAGTTTTAAGGTATCTTGTTCCTGAGCTAATGAGATCTACAGTGATTTCCCTTAGGAATTAATTTACCTTCTTAATTCTTATTCATTTTGGTGATATGACTATTTAAATCTGATTCAAACTTCAGAGCTTTGTTGAACATATTCATCTAGAACAAAAGGTCATTTTGCCATCGTGACGTTGAGTTGGTATTTGTAATTCTCTGTTCGCTCTCAGTTCCATAGGTATTTGTTTAGGTTCCTGCCCCAAACATTTCCCACTAACACTTCTGTTTGTCTTAGCTGCTCGTGCTGCGTGGCTCTTTCTGCAGCTGTTTCACTTTGGCTTCTGCTTTCTCTTCCACCTAGAGTAAAATCGATTACAGTGAGGCTGAAAAAAAGATCCTGATTGTGATCAACGTATTTGGAATTGCAGAGTTATGTAAGATATGTGTGCAATTAGTGGGAAATCAGAAATATTTGACACTCTATCCACGTAGTCATCAGCTCCTGTTTTTGTACAAGGATATGTTTGACCACTGGGTATGCTCAGCACTTGGAGATGAAAACTGCATTACTGCATGCATGTCTAAATAAGCAAAGTGCCAACCAGCACCTGGTTTGTGAGAATGTGAACCAGAACCACGTGAGGACTGCACACCAAAGGGCAAGGTTGCTGGCTGGATTTAAGACACTTACCATTGTGATAGAAAACATTTATGTACACAGCCTGACTCTCCTTGTGTTCTGTACTTAATTAGGAAATACTCTTTAGAGCTATCATTTGAAAGGGGATAAAAACGCAGAGTGCTTTACACAGCCTGTTGTGGAAACCCATTGCTTGCTCTGTTCTTGAACTGCTGCTGGGTAAGGCACGCATTTTGTGGCACCAACTGAGTGAGTGTGGGGGTGTGCTATGTATAGGACCATCACTGACTCCTGCAAGTTGTTGATGGCCTTCCATTTATAACTTACTGCAGACCAACTTCCTCCCATCGCACACAAATTAGAGGACTATCAATAATGCATGAGCTAATAAGTAATGCTTGTGCGCTGCTGTCTGGGCAGCAAGTATCATTTAGACTGCAAGAGAGATCCTCGTGTTGTGTCAGGTAGAGTGGAGGCCTCCTGTACCTGTCAGGCTTCGGCAGCTAAAGGATGGGACTTTTGTGTGTCTTTAAGGCAGCTGAAGGAAGTGGTGAAACTCATTCTGTTAGATTCAGAGAAACGTGAGAGATCTGCTTCCTCTTCAAGATCAATCTTTGATTTCCTTGATTTATTTGATAGCTGTTTACAAAACATCAGGGCAAGAACTGCAGGAATTGCCAGACTGGGTTACCCTGAAGTCTCTGTGGTGTCCAGTATCTTATTTACAAGTTCTCATGTCTGGATGTTTCATAAGAAACCACTAGAAAGTGCACAGCAGCTGTGTCGGGCACAGCCTGCTTTTGCAATTGCTCATCATTGCCATACAGAGTTATTGCCAGACTGCAGGATAAGCTTTTGTTTCTTTTCAGAAGTATTTTGGTGTTATTTATTCCATCATCTATGTAAACAGTGAGCCCATTTGAGTTTCTGAGCTTTTGACTTTAATTACATCTTGTAGCGATGAATTCCTGAGTTCAATTTTTCATTCAGTGAAACTGCATTTGTCTTTATTAGCCCTAATTTTGTGTCCTGTTCTTCTGTTCTTCTTTTTGTTTACCAGAGTGAAAACTGAGGCATATAAAATATATTGTCTCCCCCCCTCCCTTTTTCTTTTCTTAATGAACAAACACCCCCCAAATACCTGCCTGGTCTCCATGGGATCCTGAAGGGCTTTTCCAACCTTTATGATTCTATGGTTCTATGATACTCTTGGGGCAAAACTGAGCCAAGAATTCAGCCACCAGGCTGTAAGATCGAGCAAAGAGAAGTGCCAAATGTGTAGCATCACATCCCCAGGGGCTGTAAATCAGGTAGGTAGGAGTGACTTCAGTTACCTCGTGCCTGCTAGAGCCAATCTCCACAGGAATCTGAAAACCAAGCTTCTTCCTTCCAGCTTCAGCCCATCTGCACCACGTGGAGCTCCATTTTTCCACCATCCAAAATCAGTGACCACAGCTCAGGCAGTACCATGTTTGTTCACATAATTGAACTAATTCAGAAGATCCTGCCTGCCTTACGCTGTTTGTCTCGCAAACTAAAAACAAATCCTACTCCTTCAGCAGGGAATATTAAAGCCATATTTAAATAAGTCCTGTAGAAAACAAGGCTATTAAATGCACGTTATCACAACATCAAGTTAATCCAGTTCAGAAATGATCACAGCGTATGACTGCCTTCACAAGTAACATGGGTACTAATTGTCAATTTTAATAGCGAGGAAGGGTTTTAATCAGTTCTGAAGAAAGCTTTTATTGCACAATTCTTCTTAATTACATTTGCTGCAGCCCCTAACTTCCAGAAAGTGTTAGTTCTGCTTTTCTAGCTATTGAGAACCAGCAGAGTATATTAAAAATAGGTCCTTTTTCTGAACTATTTTGGAAAAAGCCTGGCAGCAGATCACTTGGGGCTCGGATCTGTTCTGTGCTGCAGCCTGCCCTGCGCTGCCCAGCAATGTCAGAAGCAAGGTTGAAGGTAATTTGAGAGGGCTCAGACAATCAGAGCTCAACCCCCGTCCGTTTTGTAAGGATCAGCAGTTACTATTTAAATTTAAAATGTATTGGCATAAATGAGGAATCCTGACTTCTTACATTTTTACTGTGAAGCCCTTTTATGGGTGGCCTTAAAGATGCACTGCCATTTCCAGAGGCTGGAGTGTATTTTTAGTGGAAGCCTTTTGATAGCGTTGTTAAAAACTGATTGCATTCCATCCCTAACGTCAGCCTGATGCAGAGCATTTTGCAAAGGCAGTTTGTTATAAATTGTTGGTAAGTGTCAGATAAAAGCATCATTCTACTACAAGCAACTAGCGGTAGACATGTAATAACATTTACATTAATATTTTATTTAAATGTGTCATCAATTCACATAGTCACCCAGCTCTGTAACTGGTATGAATACTGAAATAATACGCCCATAGTCTACAGAAAAACACTCTGAAATTCACCAAGAAGGTATCCAAAACCACATCTGACATTTTTACAAATGTTGGCTGCGTTCAGTTTCCACTAATAACAACTATGAAATTTGTTTATGTCTTCCCTTCAGCTCTGCGATGGGGGGACGCAGCGCTGCAGGCAGCAGATGTGAGCAGTGGCAGCCCAGAGGATGGGGACAGCCATGCTGTGCCTCCAGCAGTGCTGGCTGCCCGGCCCAGGTCAGTGCTTTGTGCTGGCAAGGGATGGGGTGAACACGCTGCTTCTTCCTGCGTGGTGATCCAGGGAATACACAAAATACAGAGGATTTTACCTGTTTGATGGGTATTTTTGGTGTGACAAGATTTAGATTCTAAGGCACCAGCAAGCGATGAGGCAAACTGCTCTGTCTGGTTACCCTAACTGCAGCTGCAGGTAGGAGACAAAAAGGCAAAGATAGTTTGCGTACTCTTGTTTATATGGCCACATGCATCTTATTTATATGGCCACCGTGGGTCGTATGGCAGCTGCTCAGGGCTGCAGAGACATCTAGTGGGAACGAGGCTCTCACAGCAGCAGCTCAAAACCATGAGAAAGCACCTTCAAGCTGCAGCGTTTTCAGAATCCTGCACCCCAAAACGTGCCCAAGGGCTGAGATGCTCCTCACGTCACCAATGTGAGACTATGCCATGCAGTCCTAATCCATACTGCCTTTCTAAAGAAGCAAAACCAATAGCCAAGTAGTGATTTTCATTTTTACCTGGGTTTAAATTGCACTAGAAAAATAATTTTCAGCATGCAAAGTGCACACACCATGCTGGGAGGGAGCCCAGCTAGCAGTGAAATGCAGCTCTGTGCTACTATGGGGAGCTGAACTCCTTCTGCCCCTTTCTGGGCTGAGCTTCAACTCCTGTTTCCATCAGAAGGAGTGAAGTATCACGGTACATCTTGTCCTGGAGCAGCAATTCCAGAGTGACTCAGAGCCTAAGTCTTGCTCCCTGGTGTCATACAATCTGGCACAGCCACCTCTATTTTCTTCCCCTAGGTCTCAGCAAAGGAGTAAGACAAAGAGGGCAGGGAACAATCAGGAACAGAAAAAGCAAATCATGTCAAATGGTGAATAGCTTAAATTCTGGAGCACTGTTACTTATAGCATCGCTTATTATTACTGCTACAATTTGAAGTCACTGCAGCCTTGTGGCATAGGCGGATTAAGTCATGGCTTCGAGCTGATCTCTTCTAAAACAGGTTTCTAGAGTTCAAGGATCTCTGCTAAAAATAACTTCCTTCTGGTAACATGACAAATGGAAAACTGTGATCATCGGCAAGGTTGGTTTTGGGTTACTGATGCAAAAATGGCCTTCAGGACCACTCAGTCCTGTTCATATCTGAGAGGTTTAAGCAGAAGTAGCAAAATTTGATCTCCTGGCCAGCCGTGTTGTCAGAGCTACAGAAATCTGTCTAAAGTATTGTAACCACAATTTAAAAGTAAACGCAGCTGATTTTCAAGCAATTATTATAATTAAAAAAAAAAAAAATAGTTGTGGACATGCTGGATGACTCAAGGGCTAGTGAACATTTTACCTGAAAGTTATCAAATCAAAATCAGCCTGGCTTGATTTTAATTGATGGTGGCTGTTTGGCAGGCTAAGTGAAATGAGTTTGCTAATGTAATTTCTAGGGGTAGAGGTCTTTGCTGACTACCAGAAGTCAGAATAGATCAAGTTACAGCATTATCTTTTCACTCCTACGCATGATTTGTCTAAGTCAGATTTAAGGTAGTTTGGTACTTTGTGTTGCAACCAACTGTACCTGAGACATGCTGCCACAAGTCCTGAACGACAAAACCTTAGCACAGATGTCTCTAAGGACACAATGCACCCAACATTGAGTTGGGTGGTGAACAAACAACCGCTTCTTTCCCTTTTAATCAGGAATCCATTCACGTTCACCAGGAGGATGGAATAAAGTGGAAAATACAGCAAGAAGAAATACAGTCTTAATAGGTAAGAGTCATAAATTGCAATGGTTTACACTGGAAAACCTCAGAAGCAAAGATGCTAAGAAAGCAGGATTATTGTAGGAAGGTATGATTGTTTTCTCTGGCTCAAGAAACACGTGGGTTGAAAGACAGCACTGCATTTTTCCAGGACCATGGTGATTAAACTGTGCACATTAAGATGAGTTTCATGTCTGTATTATGACACACTTAATAAAAACTGTATCTGGTTATCCCATTAGGTAATACATTTATGTTTTCCTCAAGCAAAAATGCCCCACATGTGGAGCTTATGGAGTGCACATGTATTTGGACACAACCCTTTGAAAATACGTCCAAAGCCAAAGTAATTTTAAGCAGTAGGTTTTCCAAAATTATGTTTACTCCTGCAACACTGGCTATAGAATCGAGTTTGTCTGTAATGTTGCTGCCCCCTTCCATACTTCTTATGCTCAAATATCTGTCTAGCTTTGACAGGAAAATGAATAATTTATCACAGGATGCTATTCAAGTAAAAGCAAAATAAGGAAACAGAGAGTTTACACAACTCGAATCAGGAGTGCTGTAGTAAACAGTTACACTTATAACCCTACAGACTGGCCTTATACAACCTTTACTTTGCAGGAGCAAACTCAGTGGAACAGCTCCTATTTTTGCTGAAAGTTTAAGCTGTAAAATCAGCAACAGCAGGTTCTGAGGGCAGAGTGCTGATCCAGCACCTCTTTGGTAGGACTCAGCTTTGGAAAGCACCGACACTCACTGCAAACAAACCCTGCAGGAGGGCACTGACATCACAGGGGTCACTGTTGGAACATCCAGCCTCACTGTATGCGGCAAGGGAATCCATGGCATGATTCAAACTCACTTGCAAGATACCACACCTGGCATTGCTAAGATTGGTAATAACTCCAAGTGAAATCTTACCTTCATTAATCACACACTTGAGCATCACAGACTGGGTTTAGACAGCTTTAAACATCTGTGTTGTATGAACTTGCAGGTTCCTAACAAGGAGGACACTGGCTAATTTGTAACAGACCACATCTAGTTTACAACCCAGTCCTGCCCAGCCCTTCTCCCAGCACCAACAACTCCATAAACGTCAAGTATGCATAAGGAATGTTCAAGACAGGAGTTGGGAAGGGGGCAGAAGGTGATAGAAATCATCTTGACATCGTTCAGCATCCAAGTTATGTTTGGCATACCTCAGTACAGGACTTTATCTTCAACTTTCTTCTCATCTCAGAGGATCTAAACACTTTTTCCTTCCAGATCTTGCTCACAATTCTCCTTCAGTATGGACCTGTTGGACAAACATAGTTATTGACTGATTAGAAGCTAAACCTCATTACTCCCACTAAGCCTTGCTCACTTAGACTGCTGTGTACAATTTTCTTAATAACCTACAGGGGATGCAAATGAAATAAAAACAATTTTGCATCAAATAAAAATACCAGAATTACTGGAAATAATCTGTGGTAAAGAGGAATTTAATCCTGCACCTTCCATGGAGATCAAACTGTTTTTATTTACTATAAAAGACACACAGCAGGTGATTAGAATAAAGGACAATAACAAATATTTGCTACTTGAAAATGCTGAAATGGAAGAAGGGAATCTTTTTTCTTCCCAATTTTTCTTGCAGGCAGATCGCCCTTTTAATGTGGAATCAAGCAAAACCCACACCATTCATAATGAAAAATTGAAAATGTGTGAAGTGCAAATTTAATACATTTTCTCATTACATCAATGATCTCAACAAAAAGAAGATGATCGAAGTACATTTCCAGAATCTTCCTCCCTCCACTTAGGAATAGTAAACTTAAAAAAACCCAAACAAACACAAACCTTATTAATTTCTTCATTCACAAAGGAGAGCTGATGTAGGTAATTTCCCCTGAGATATTTATGTCCAGAAGTTGCAGGCTTATTTCAGTCTCCTACCAATATAATGGTTTTTTCACAGATGTGCTAGACAGCCCAAAATAAATACGTTCCTATGTTATTTCTCTCTCGGATTCAGGTAGATGGTGGACAGATTTTTTTGGTAACTATATTTATTTGATACGGTCCAATTTGACTCATCTTGCATTATTTTAAAGACACACTTGAACAAACGGAAACTTCAGGCACTGAGAACAGCCTCTCTGCATGCCATTATTCTTTTCAACAAAGGTCTGCATCAATAGACACAATCTGTATATTATTGCCCATGAAGAATGCAGAGAAAACTGTCTTTTACTGCATATCAATCATTTTAATACGCTTAAAATTGCGTAGGAAATACAGCTATTGAGAACTGCTGAAAATGTAACACGTTTATTTAAAAGAATAACATCGTTTTTCCTTAAATAAACTCCAAGATGCTGACAGCAGTGGGTAGACACTCAGGAAAATTTGGAACAGCATTTCTTTCCACTCAAGACCACCAAAAGCGAGGTAGGAGGTGAGAGGCAGGCGGGCGAGAGCATCAATTCAGGAGGCCCCTCGGCATTGAGACTGCCCACAGATGTTCAGGATTCAAACACTGCTCCCGTACGGCTGAGTGGAAGGAAGAAGAGATAACAGCAATATAATTTGCCCTGAATCCTCTTCAGCTGCAAAAGATCTAATGGCCCAGGGTGGTATCATTTGTACTGCAACTGTCTGAGCATTGGTAAATCTGAACTTTCTTTGACAGTCTTATTTTTTTTCATTTATCTTTAAACTGCTACATGGTTATATATTTGGGGGGGATTGGGAAGTATAAAATTACGTCTCCTTGGGCTGTCAAGTCTGCACCCAAGGGGAATCCAGTATTAAAAAAAAGCAAATTACACGGCTATCATAGCCTTCCCTTCTCAGCAACCCAAGTAACGCAGCAATGAGCTAGGGAAAAAGCACAGGATGGAACGTTATGTGTATTCAGATGAAATATTTATTCTCTGTACAACTCCTACTGACTATTAAAATCCTCTCAAAAGACAAAAACAGAACAATCTGACGGTGGGATTTCACAGCGCTCACAGAACTCATACTGGATGGTTGCAGCAGTTTGCTCAGGCCACCGGACTGCCCATCAGCCTTTCCTGCCGCAGAGCAATCAGCCTCTGGAACCACTTCTCTTCTGCTTCTGCCTTCTCAATGAACAGCTGAGAGATGAAGGGGAGAAGAACAAAAGTAGGCACAACTTCAATTTGTTATAATGTGTTGAAATACATACATGAAACGTCAGTGCTAAGAAGCCCAGCTACATATAGGGGTCAAAATACTGACATAAATACAGAAGTCAAGGTTGAGATGTCAATGTTTTTGAAAGCCAACATGGTCTAGCTTCAATCTCCCCCTTAAACAGTGAATCTGTTGGTGGTCTCACACTGTTGGTAGCCATATCCATTATTTGCAATTTGCATTAGTTTAATTATGGCAAATCATTTTTAACTTCCTAATTCTTAAAAAAAAAAAAAAAAAAAAAAAAAAAGCAGCTAAAATACAAGTGAAAATACAAAACAAAAGTGTTGCACTTGTATCCATTTGTCTTTTAGCCAAAGGAAGCTCCTTGTTTGTAATTCTTCTCCGTTGGATTATGCAAGGAAAGTAATCTGTTCTGAGCCAGTGAGTGGCCCACTGGTAAATACTCTTCAGACCACAGACTAATTGATGAGCAGCATGGCACGGCTGTTGTGAGGGCTCGTGAACCTGGCCACATTCAATGGGCTGTGTTGTTCTGAAAGAAAAATATCACCACACTTACATTTGGATGTGCTAAAGAATTATCATCCTGGTATTTGATGGCAGTAGGAATACTGGCAGGCACTGTTTCTTTTTCGGGGGCAGATGCTTCGACAGATCCTGCTCCTATAGTTACAGGTTCGTACTTTAGTTCGGGAGGCTCTACTGACTAAAAAGAAAGAAACACAGTGAGCATTTCATCCTCGGACTCCCACACACGACAGCATCTTAGCCGAGCATTCAGCCTTCTTTGAACTGCAGCACATGCCCACAGAAAGATCCTCCTGCGAATGCTTCTCAGCATGCACGGGTTGGGCACGGACTCACAGACACACAGAGTGGAAGAAGGTACTGCCAAGGGCAGTGGCAGAGTTTAGGTTGTGGGATCGCTTTCTGAAGAAGCGGTGTGAACTTCTCGGATATTTCTGAAAAGAAAATGCATGTTCTCAGGGAAACGCACAGCGGTGATTCAAAACGCTTTGTTGTCAGGTGGGAAAACTGAAGCAACCCTTTGTTTGCGTGCTTCCAAAGCAGGGCCTGAGTTTGCAGAAGAGCCGGCAGCCAAATGCTGATAAAGTCCTGAAATGTGGACGTCTCACATTAGGTTTTCAAAAGCTGTCTGAAAACAATGCCATTTTGTTTCAGTGAGTAAACATGGGCTTGAACTCTGATTCCAGCTAAGCAGAATAAAATATACTGATCTCTACCTTTAACTACAACGTAAATGCCTGATTACTTTTGCATTTTAGTTCTTCTGCTTTTCTTTAAAAACATCTTCATGACTGCATACAATTTTAAAAGACTTTAAAATCGGAGTTGTGCAGCACAGTCACACTATCAAAGCAGCTGCATTTCATTGTTGCATGCTTAAAGGTATCCTTCCTTCACCCACACAGCAACACAGGACCTTGTCAAAAGCTGATTCCGGTGGTGGCATTAAGGAAGGTCAGCTCTGACGCTCCTTCATCAATCGTATTCACGGCATAGCTCCCACCTGACTTGGAAGGGATTATGCACCAAGAAAGGACTTTGCAAACTTACCTTTTTGACTTCTTTACTTGATCTGAATGTCTGTGGAACAAAGGAGTCACTTTCAATAGCTTCAATTTCTTTCACTCGTTTCACTTGCTCTACCAGGGTGGCTTGGTCTACAAAAAGAAGGTGTAGTGTCAGTATACATTACTGTAAGCCTGCAATAAATGCTGTGCCAAAGCAATGCACTCACTGTATTTTACCACAGCATACACTGCTTGCAATGCAGCCTACAAGATTGTTTTACAAAGAAGACACAAAACCTTTCTTCTTTAGTACAGCTAACAGTGAATTGGCACTGCTGAAATGCATGCCAACATTCAAGATGTTAATGTAAGAATTTTGAGAGAAGTCCTTGCAGTACAGTCACTAGATTTATGGCATGAGAACTTCCTGCAGGTGAGGATTTGTGGCCAGAGCCAATACTTCAGGGAGCCCAATCTGCATGAAGTAGCACAACTGCTTCTGCTGGTATCGAGGGGAGTTTGGCTTCAGTTGTGGATGTCCACAGCAACGAGCCTTGCCCTGTGTTCTCATTGCAAGCTAAGTTATCACCTCTGTGCTGCCTGCTCATTACAATACATCTGACCAAAAAGAGTATTTACTTTACTTTCAGTTTCTGCTTCTTCAGATTTGCAGCTCAGTTAATCTCATCTCTACCTCTATGTCTGACTGTAGTGACAACTGAATCTTCATTCCTTTTTTTCACTGCATGCTTTTATTTTGGCCCTGCTGGCCTGCTGCTGAGGAATTCTATTTTAAAAAAAGATTTCTGACAGTCCCATAGGAAGTGTAAAAACAAACAGGCCAATGCCTTGCCAGAGAGAGGAAATCCTCCTTCACCAGGGTGCTCCAGCTCGGGGGCACTTGGTAGTCGGGTCAGAAATGCAGACAGGAGAATGGATTTGGGATCAGCTGCTCTCTGCCTGTCACTGTGTTCTGTCCGGGTCTTACTCAGACCGGTGGGGATGACAAATTATTAAGGGCAAAAATCACTAAATGTTGAGAATTACATCAGTGACATTAACTTGGGAAAATGGACTGGAGGAAGCATAACCCATTAGTGCGTGATATTTTTTGACAAACACATTATTGGTAGATAAAATGACTTCCATGTGTTGTTTGTCAGATGTCAGTAGAAAGGATATGCATTTCATAGTAAAATCAAGAATAATGGAGTCAGAAAGCTGAGAGGCTACAGACAAAAAAGAAATCAATACTACCTCATTGCCCAGCAAGTCTTTCTACTGTGCTACCGTGAGCAAAACAAGCTAACTACTGCGTCGGGATCGTTGGGGCCGCGTCTTACAGATAGGCCATTCCAGAAGAAGAGTTGCAATTTATTTTGTTCTTTTTCTCACGAGTTGACAGGTAGAAGACCCCAACAGACAGCAGAGCAAACACCACCACTGCAGACAAAGATCCCCATCCCCTTGCTTTACCCATGGCTCCACCCAAAGTGGCAGCATCCCCAGGCAAGGCTCCACACTGAGCTGCTGTGGCCAGGGAGAGGTTTTAATGCTAATTTGTGTTCTTCACGTCCAGCTGTAAGTATGAGTGCTTACATTGCACTGCTTTAACATATTATGACCACATAATCTATCTTTCATAGTAAACAAGGTTGCACAGCAGCATCTCTCTTTGGTAACAGAAGTACCAGGGGTAAAATCAAACAGACAACAACGAGGAATCCAGAAATACATGACCTGGGAACACCTGGATTTCTGCTCTATGCTCTGCATGCACATTCACCTCCCCCCCCATTTCCCAAGCCCACTTGAACTCTGCAGCCTCCTCAGGCATTCACAAGCACCCAGGGCAGAGCCGAGGTGGGCTCGTGCAGGGGCAGGCAGCAGTGCTGGGCAGGGTGCGGGGGGCAGGCAGTGGGGCAGGCAGTGCAGCCAGTGCCCCCACCCGAGCCCCCACAGCCAGAGCAGGGCACGCTGCATTTGTCACTGCAGCCCACGTTGGAGGCACGCAGCTCTCTTTTCTCAGCACAAAAGCAAGATATGTAATTCGATGCGCAATTTACCCTTGTCTCGTAGGAGATTTTTCCCTGCTAATTGATAGAAATTAAGCCATTAATCAAGCCACTAGCCATCATTCAAACCAGGGAAGATGAATACAAACTTTCATCATAACCACCTTCCCCATTTTAGTGTTCATTAGCATTAATTTTTAATGCAATTATGCTATTCTTTTACGCTGAGCTCATAAATTACTGCTCTTTTGTTGCTCGCTGGCCTTGTAAAATCCAAGGTAATGCTTTGTGCTCTGATCTTAAAGGCAATTACTGGGTTCTTCTATCTTTTATGTATCTGCATCCCAAATAACCCCTGTATTGTATGTACAAACTAACGAGTGGATATATTACGCATACGCTTAATATGTAACAATTTGTCTATATTGAACTTCTCCGAGTCTCTCGAAGGCTTTCAGACAAATAAAACTATTTCCACACCCACTGCTCCCCACTGCAGGCACCAAGGGAGCAGAGCTGGGCCCTGCCCAGCACAAGGTACCACCAGCAGTGGCAGCACAAGCTGTGCTCTGAGCTCTGTGCTGGAGCAGCTCCCAGCGCTGCGCAGTGCTGCCGGCTGCTGCAGTGACCGCCACGCTCGTATCCCAGTGCACCTATTGATCCTCAGCACCACGTCAGGGGAAGTGCACGGGAGTGAGAACCACCCTGGTTACCCTCAAACACCGAATACAAAGTAAGTGGCTAAATGAAAGATGGAGCTGTGTTGGGGTACAGAAAGCATCGGATACAATCCATAGCACTGAGGAGCGTGCTCTGCTTTCAAGCTCTCCCCACCTGATGCCCGCTGTACCTCTGTCCTTGCTCCCTTCTTCACATCCTGCCAAGGCCAACGGGCACCCACTGCACACCACTGTCACAAAGGCACCAACTCATGCGGCCCTTCAGAGCCTGGTGAGCCCTAAAGCAGCCTGGGCAGAAGTTCCTGACAACACTCTAAGATGACGCTTGGATAGCAGCAGTACAGATCTGCACACTGAGTAATGAGAAGTGAGTTACTGGCTCCTGCTAAGGAAAGGCTGTCTGAGATGAAGCAACACTGAGTGAAGCAGAGATCTTACAGAAAACTTGCAATAATTCACCTAAAGGTCACAATGTTTAACCCCACATTTTCCCCCCAATTTCTGCAGAAATGGGAAAACCTACTTCCTTCCAACTGCTATTGGAGAAAACAGTTCTAATACACAACCCCTCTGGGGAACAGGTACAGGGAGGTCACCTTCCCTACTTTCCAGCATGGAGCCCCCCAGGGCCATCTCCTGTTGGCAAAAGGCCTTGGTGCCAACGAAGGCTAAAAGGCTCCTGCCCAGTGTTCTGCTTCTTTGGCACTGCCTGCTGTAAGCTGCACTCTGCCCACAAACACCAAATCTAAGTGGGCAACAACACTGCTCAACCCCTTCTGCCAACCCCTGCTCCCTCAGTACAAGCCCCGGAGGCAGGGTGTGAAAGGGGGGAGCCGGGGACCCACAGCCTCCACTGCTGCTCCCACGGGGCCACCCCACCCCACGCAGTCTGCCTGTGTCTCACTGGCTCTCCTCCATCCACTTCTCCCTTCTTTCTGTCACAGCTGTTTGGCTCACTGCTTTTCACAGATCTCTCACACTTCAGAAATGGCGTTCGCTTCATCTTCACCCTTGTAAAATTTATTTTCCTGTACATTAAATATATTTTGGTTTAAAATGAAAAAGAAAGTGATGATTTGGAGACAAACACAAAGTTGTATTTCATTCCTGGAAGGAGCCTACACATGATGTGGTTTCACTGTCAAAATGCAGAGCTGGGAATTTTGCCACGTGAAATTATAGGAGCGCAGCCCAGGAATGGGGTAATGCCTTAATGCTTCAGCACGAAGGAAAGAAAACATAACTCAATTAAAACATTCGCTTTGGGGATTTTTCTGACACTCCATATACTTGGGAAAACTGCCACCTACCCTGACCTTTCTGTTATAATTATGTATATCATCTTAAATATCATTAAGTTAGCCTGTATTTCACTCATCTTACATGTTTACCAAGTGTCTGGATTTTTTTCTTTGATTTTAATAACTGATTTCCAGGAAAGAAAAATACTTAAAGTGAATGACACAACTTTATCGCAATAACACCAGACTAAAAATTATTCACCAGCAAACACTTTGCTGCTCGGTGCTTGGAACTTTGGCACTTTTAGATGCAGTGCAATGATGTGCACGTGGGCTTGGACCAAACGTGGATCTTTCTGTGTGACTGCAGTTCGAGTCTAAAAGGTCCTTTTAGCTGCATCACCGGATAGCTCAGTGATCTTGGATCTAGTGCCAACTTACCATGCCAGTAGGTTTCCATTACCCAGAGGCTCTTTGAAGATCCAGGGCAGCATGGAACTTAGGCAGGATCTGCTCAGACCCCATCCATACACAGTATGGACACAGAGGGCATCAGAAGGAGCTGCTGTGTGCTCATCATAGAATCGCACTGCATCAGCAAGGCATCGCACATCCTGCCTTTACAACAAGTCCTGCACATTACAAACATGTATGAATGCAAAGGAATGCCTCTCTCCCAAAATCCAGCCCACCTTTGCAAGGCTGCCTACCTTTCACTTAGATTCACTTTAAAACTTGACAACTCACAACTGGACAAACTAGCACACTGTTGCATCATTTTCCACCTGGTAAGGGCTCGTACCTACAATGAAACCACTCTAAGTGCCACAGCCACCTGAGGAGCGACCTTCAGGCTACACAAGTTGTGCAGCCCCCTGTTTCCCAGCATGCAGGAGCCGTGCTGCTCCACTGCCCCAGCTCTGGGCTGCCCCACTGGGGGTTGGGAAGGACTGTGCCCAGCACACAGCCAGCAGCATGGAGCCCATCGCAGTGGTGACCACGTAAGAGCTGGTGACCGAATTGATCGCTCGCTGACAGTGCTCAGCTCAGCTCTGCAAATGCATCAACTGGGTAATGAGGAGCTATTAAGTCTATTGATTTCCTGATTTCAATTGATAGCGAACAGGCCAAAGCTACACATCAATATTTGCGTAACTAATACCCATGAGCTAACAATTTTGACAAATGAAAACCTCAACAGAGCAAACAGTGAAAATTAATGGAAATTTAAAGACCAAACCTCAGAATTTAAGTGAAATATTTAAGGGATAATCACGCTTTATATTTCTTTCAGGAGAATTCTGTGGGTTTCTGTGCTGCGTTTTTTGGAGAAGGGAGCTGTGTTTGTGTGGCTTTTGGTTTTCTTTTGTCTTCTTTTAAATGGAGAAAATAAGTGAACAGGAATGGAGCAGCCCATTGCCCTGCACTCCGTCTCCTGCCCTTGTTTATCTTCCCTTCCAGAAGCAGCTTTTCAATAGGTAGCTATAAATTTGTTGTAAATGATTGAAGTCAGATAACTAATTATGTGATTGCTTTACAATCCCATTACCTTAACTGATGCTTGTCTCAGACTTATCCTTTAGCACAAATAAATGCCATAAAGACGACAGTAAAATACGCAACGTTAATGAAATACAGAAGCAATTTTTATTTTTTGTCTGTCTTAAACTTTGAAGACAATTTCCAGACCTTTAATTTATAAAAGAATTAATAAATCACCCCATGAGAGAGAGCACAACTTCATCTGTATTCCCACTTGCAGAATGGAAGTAGCTAAAAGCCGAATCTGTGCTGGTTTTTACAGGCCCAACCCCAGCCCCACCACCCCTTCCAGAGCAGCCATGCAACAGAAACTCTGGTGCCAATTCTTCATCTAAAAATCTACCTCTGAAGGGATTTGAAATAACTGTTTTTAACACGATGCTGATGATACACCCATAATAGGGAGCAGAGCATTTTTCTTTGGGGGACAGGAGGAAAAGGAAACAACTTTGTCAGTTGGGGTTTCAGCTTTAAATCATCATCATCTACCCATGGAGCTCTTCATCTTCACAGAGGCATAAATAAAACGCTAATTATACCTGCTGTGCTTACTGAAATGCTCAGATACCAGCTGCAAAGTGATTTTAATATTTAGGCACATCTCGCCGATATCCTAACCCTTAATGGATCCCACATGTTAATGGGCTTCAAGCCTGAAGAAAATCCACCTAATTTCTTCCCTCCATAAATGCATATGAAAACAGACAAATGCTGCTTTGCATTTTAACAGAGACGAAAAACAAGACACTTCCACAGATGATAAGGGAAGTTGTTGGTTTTAATCCATTTTCCTTCAAATAAAGGTGCACTGCAATTTCTCTGCAGCCATCACGCACAGCCTTTGTGCAATGCTCTGCTCCACAGCTTTCCAGCTAATGCGTGCAATAAAGCCAAATCTTGGACTATTCATATGCAAACTCAAGGATTAAAACGAAACACTGCACCTTCCAGGTGAAATATGTACGTTCATAATGCTGCAGAAGAGCAGCAGTGAGTTCACTCCACGCAGGCACAAGCATGGCTGATGCTGGGGGCTCTGTGTGCTCTGCTGACCCAACTGTGCTGTGGTTCTATGAGGATTCTGTGACTTATGGTAAAAAATTATGCTTACGTGCTATGCTCTTTGCCATTTCTGGAATCATCACTAATACACTTCTGAAAACAGGAGAACTATCTGCAAGTTATGCCTTACTGCTGGTCAGAGCAATTCCTACTAATTTAAATACATTTAGTTAAGGGTAAAAAAACAAAGCTTCTAAACAAAGCTTTCCACAAAACTGCACACCTGCAGAGTGCAAGTTGCCCCTAAGAGCACAGCCCTGCTGTGAGATGGCCGACACGGAGGCCCGCGTCCACGCATCCACGTTATGCTGCATACACTTTGTTCACTTCTGGATGTTCTTCCTAATGTGCTGCACTGAATTTTTTTCAGTCATTGGCTTTCCTGAATCACATCCTGCACTATTCTACAGCTGTGCCACACAAGGAAGCTCAGCACTTCCACAGTCCCAGTGTGCCACGGCCTGCGCCTCGCAGGGGCAAACAGCTGGAGTCAGGAGGGGGCTTCTTTCTTAGCCTCTACACTGAGTGACACAGAGCCAGCCTGAGCTAACTCCACTGCCATAGCAATGAACTTCAGTAAAATTTACTGGACATCAACTGCGACCTAAGGCAATAACTAATGAACTTAAGGGCATCTTAATATATTTCTGTATCAGTGAGTAAAGCACTTTAACTTATTACAGCCCGACGGCCTGACCTCATGCAATCAAATCATTTGTAGCAGATTCAGATGCCGTCTGTAATACCACTGGCACCGAGGTGCAGCTTTTGGCTGTCACCAAAAGAGTGCAGAGTGAAGCAGGATGCTCCATGCGTGGCCCTGTCATGAGGAAACCCAACCGTGTGGCACGCTGGCTCTGCCAGAACTCACATCAACAGGTTAAAGATGAGCATGAGGGATGCCTCGTCCCTGAGACAAATCCCAAAGGCAGCTGGGAAAGGGGTGAGCTGTAAAAGTCCACTTAGAAAAGAGCAAAACTACTGTTGTGGGAAGCATCACTTTCCATTTTGATGTAAAAGCTGTCAGTCCACGTGTTCCAAAGCAGCCACCCAACACCAGGACTGCCGTGCAATGCTCAGACACAAACCCCATCGTTCTCAGACTCAAAGAATTTACCTTACTTTTTCACACCAGGTTCAACCTGCAATACAGGTGACACTACAGCTGCACCAACATTTGAGTAACACCCGTGAATTAAGCACAGAAGAGTTGCTTCATTTGGGTTTTAAGACAATTCCCTCCAAGCACAGAGTGCTCTAATGCCTCTCGTGTTTGCATTCCCTGTTCTTCCACCCACGTGGGCTTCATTTCCAAGCCCATTCAAAATGATGTTTTCCAAGCATGTGCCACATGACTTGTTCATATAAATGGAGCAAATTAAACTGTCTCCACATATATCCTATCACATTTGTAGCCCCGATTCCTCTCCTTAACACGTGGCCGAGACACCGTATTATCTGCCTGCGGAGGTTGACCTCAGGATATTAGATTCTGCCACATAGCTCTCTTGTACTAAACCGAGGGGAAACACTTAATCACCCCTGCCTTTTCAGGAAAAAATCAACTTTAAATTTGCCATGATGAAAAATCAATAAACCAGTAATTGCTTGGCTTATCATTGCGCGGAGGAACAAATTGGGAAGCGAAGCTTAGCGTCCACACAGATTTCAGTGAAACACAGAGTTTCAGGATCACTAAGCCAGAAAAGGGAAAGGTCTCCGAGTGATAATTAAATCTACTCATGCTGATTTTCTGCCAAATTTATTTCCCCAGAGTATATAAAAATGTTTCCCTGCTTACCAGCTAGGCATAACTAATCAATTCAACACTGGGCCAGCACGCATGAGAAACACAAAATGCAAATTGGGGATTGAAGGCGTGGGTATAGCACCAGCCCCAGAGCAGGCAGCACAGCCACACTGATTGATGGATTGATTCCAAAGGAACAAACCTCGCTCAGCTGCATGTATACAACCTGGGCTTGTTCTCAGCACCTCGCAGGGCCTCCTCCTCCTTGCAATTGCAGGACGTGCTCGATGGCACCTGTGTTTCACACGGGCATCATCTTCTAAATGCTGTTCTGCATGATGCTCTCACACAGATGATCCCGAAGCCGCGTGGGGACGTGATGCCACGTGCTGGGATGACTGCTCCAGGGATGTGTCCTCCTCCCACAGCATTGCTCTCATCGCACATCTCAGTTCCCTGAATGGGCTGGGCAGGAAAAGCCCTCAAGGCCCTGGTGCTGTGTTCAGACAGCCCCAAACAGAAGGAAGGAAGCAAAAACAAAGCAGAAAAAGAAAAAGCCCTCCGTTGAAAATACTTTTGCAAAAGTAGTGCATTCTTTATTAATAGACCTAATTTCATGCAGCGAATTAGCATAGCTCCAATGGAAGTGCAAATGCAATCAAACTGAAAAATTCAAATGAGAAGGAGGGAGCCTTTCCCTTTCTTTCTTTGCTTTTTTGTCACAAAAATGATTTTTGCGCGTGTCCTTCAACTGGCTATAGGGACTATGGTAATTAAAGCACTGAAAGCAGCACAAGCCCCCAGCCTCTAATCTGGAGCTCGGGTCAGCTGTCTGTAGATTCTAATTTGTCCTCTATTTGTATTCATGACAGCAGAACGCTGCATATTGAGCAGCAAAGCAGCGGGAGGGTGCGGCGGTGGGCTTGGAGGTCACATAATTTGATTTCTGAGCAGATTACATGTAACATCCAACATCTAATCTCACACCTGATTTGGCAATAAAATTATAATAAAAGTGATGTTGGGACACCCTCGTGATGGGGTGGGGATGCAGAGGCAGTGTGATGAGCAGAGGAACAGCTGCTGGT
This sequence comes from Tetrao urogallus, assembly GCF_951394365.1. Classification (NCBI taxonomy): domain Eukaryota; kingdom Metazoa; phylum Chordata; class Aves; order Galliformes; family Phasianidae; genus Tetrao; species Tetrao urogallus. The sequence goes on from NC_136822.1 coordinate 21,918,088, forward strand.
CTGCATGTGGCGATGCTTCCCGTGGCTCCAGAGCAGAGCTGGCGGCTGCTGCAGGTGCGCTGGCAGCCCCACGTGTTTGCGCTGCAGAGCGACATGTTAAGGGATAGAAGGGAGAATTCTGGGATGCTAAACCAGGGAGATGGTAATTTTGGTTTCATACAAAACAACACTTTGTTGATGAATCTGGGGATATTTGAGGCAACTCTAGCTTGAGCAGACAGAAAGGGCCAGCAGGCAGCAGCTCTCCACTGCAGGGCGGCTGTAAGCGACCCATCTGTGCAGGATCTGCACCACTCCATCAATAGGATTTCCACCCGCAGGGCCGGGGATGATGATACACCTGTAAAAGGGAGGATTCTCAGGCAGAGAATCACTGGGATCAGTTGAGCCCGAAACAAAACCACCGCGTGAACTCCATGATCAGACACACAGAATTTTTCACTTCTTTTCCATTTCCACAATAGAAATGAATTTACCGAAAATACAGAAAATTGTTCTCTGCAAAGCAGAAAACAAAGCAGAATGAAACCTACTGCCTGCAAAGCACACCCAGCATAGAAATGGAGCCACGCAGAACTGGTGCTCCCCACACTGTGTTGGGATCACGTGGCATGGGACGCTTCCATGGGCTTGGTATGCCAACACACTTGTTAAACAATTTAATAAGCTACTCATTTTCCACTGAAAATAAAACATTTTGTTCTTAATTAGTAGCCAGCCTTGCAGACAAATTGATAGACTTTGTTCAATGAGCTTCTCTTCAGGACGCATCTCTATTCATGTCAGAACAACACAGCAGCCTCACGACTTTTTCAAAGGCACCACAGTTCTTCTGTTGCGTATTAATAAATTTTCCTCCTGCTTTCACTCTAACTTACCATTGTTCCTTTCCCCTTAACTGACCATTTTTCCTTTTGCTTTCCCTTCAGCCTTCCTAACTACTGCAGGCAAAACAATTGCCAGCAAACGAGTCCCTCACAATGGAAAACCACACACGCCTTTTCCAAAACAGGTTGATTCACACTTTTGATTGTGAATTAAATTAATTACAGCCACAAATCCAAAGAGCACCTTTTCCATGTAAACTCAACACTATCACTCTGTAGGCATGGATATTTACAATCATGGAACAAACAATCAGGAAATTTTTAACCATTCCTCGTGGAGAGGCACTGTTCTACAGGGTTGAAATTTTCTGCACTGCTCTTGGAACCCCGAGAGCTGAGGGCTGCACAGATGTTATGGCTTCCTTCACAAGGACAGAAGAGCTGGTGTGAGGTGTTTTAAGGTAAAACATCACATTCTACCAGGCAGCTTTTCTCAGTTCCAAAAAGATTTTGCCGTACAGACTCAGAGCTGCACTGGGCTACCAGGACCCCAGGAAGGAGCACTGCTGTGCAGCTCTCTGTATCTCCAGGGAATAACTTAGGGAGAAGTTAGGAACTGCAAAAAAACCTGCAGGAATTTCTCCTCCATCGTTTCCGAGCACCGCAGCAGAAAAGAGTTCTTCTCATCCACAGTCCCTTTAAATGATCAGATGGCAATTAGAAATACTCCAAAGACCATCTTGCAAGCACGTAAGAAAAAGAGATCACTTGAACTTTGAACCACCTGGAGCCAGCACAAGACATAGACTTCTCTCACAAGAACACAGGAACACAAGAAGTTCATTCACCTGAATTCCTACGTTAGTAACTCATTAGCAACACGTATTCATGTCATCTTGCTCCACCTGATCCTCCTGGAAAGCCACCAAAAGGCAACAGATAGAGGCTGCATGATTGTTACAGAACAGAGCAGAGCTGGGCTGGATAATTCCTACCAAGTTTTACAGGGTTTTATTTGTATATCTACGTGTGTGTATGTGTGTATATATACATAAATAGTATGTGTATAACGTATATAGTATTTTTATATAAATTAATAGCATGCATGCTGCGATGCCTTTCGAGTGCAAGGCAATCTGTTTAAAGTCAGTCTGGTGTTTATTCCCTGTGGAAAGTCATCACAGATTTCTAAATCACAACCAAATCTCACTCAGTTAACACAACCACTCTGCTGACAGTCTCCACAGGACCAATCAGAGGAGTGTCACTTCACCTTGCAAGCAGGTTGCTTGCCATAGTAGGTATGCTCCCAAGGAGGAGAGGACTCCAAGTGCTCGGCTGCACGGGGCAGCCCAGAGCTGAAACACTGCCACTGTCAGCTTGGGACTGTCTTTCCTGGATTTGTCCACGTCCTACAGACCAAAAGAGCTCCTTCATAAACAAGTGTCTGCTGCAGCTGTACTGGGAGCTCTGTGTGCTCCTGGTGTAGCACAAGTGAAACCACAGACTTCAAAGGCAGGGGCCACCTGCGGAGTGGGACAGCAGCAGCAATAAACCTGCTTTGAAGCTGAGCTGTCCACAAACCCGTTATCCTACATCATCCTGTTAGCCTTAATGAGCAGCAGCCCTCAGAAAGCACTGCTGTAGGGTGGGAATGCAGTGCTGCCGTGGGGGCACGCGTGGATCCAGGAGCACCGCCGTACCTGTTGTAATAAGTTTTAAAGTGCACCCCACATAACATAATTACAAAATTAACATAAAGGAAAATACTTCCTTCAGATGTAATGATTGCTCAACGCCCTTTGAAGTGGGGAAAAAAAGCTGAGCATCCATTTCACCGTTTCTTAAACATCATTAAACTAAAAGTTTATTAAATGCGAACACCTCCAACCTCTTTCAAACACAGAAAAAAATGCCATTGATTAGTTCCCATTTCTCAAAGGTAATTACCCTCTATGTTTACTTTTGCCAAGTGCAGCAGGGGCTCCAGGTACCAGATACTCTGTTAGACCTGAGCATTTTACCTAAACCTATGCAGGACCTGCAGCAACAAAATATGCCTGCCGTTACCAGGAACTTTGTCTGAGCAAAATGGTGCTGAATTGACCGAAGTTTGGGTCCCATAGGTGCTCAGCACATCGTTCAGCACCAGCTGCCACCTCAGAAAGGCACTGACACGTCACTGGGTCAGCACAGAGCTGGAAGGGCAATGGCAGCTGCGCCATCCCCAGCCAGGAGCACCAGCCTGGGCTGTTTCCTAAGCATGCAGTGTGTGCTGTGCTGGTGCCTGTGGGACGACCTGATAATGCAACACAAATCATTCAACTATTTACCAGAAGTAACAGACAAAGGGAATTAATTGCATGAATTTGTAACAGAGACCACATCTGAGTTTTGAAATACAGAACCTGACTGGAACCTCCCTCTTAAAAATGATGGTTTTGACAGACGATGCTTTAGTTTCTTACTGAAGAAAAAAATGCATTACCTTCTTCCTTCCTTTTCTTCGCTTCTTCTTCACATCTCTCTTTAGCCTTTAAGGCTTCATCTGCTTTAGCTAAAAAAGAAAAGAAACAACAGCAAAAAAATATATCAGTAATTAGTTAATGCATGTCACCAAATATTTCCTAAGGAGATAAATCCAATTTCAGATTTGTTTCTGCAGGTCCCACCATGAAGTCAATGCGTGTGAAAGAACGGAATTTGGTTCTTAGGGTACTTTCTTACAACTTATCCCTACAGTTACAGCAGCAGCACGGGGGGTAACTTCTGCTTTGTCGCTACAGCACCAATCTGTGCACTCATTTCTCACAGCAGGGCATTGAAGTGCTGCTCCTGACCCTGGCTGTGCCCACGCAGTGCGTTTTGAGGAGGATGTTTTTGAGGAGGATTTGCTGCCACGGTGAGCAATCCACGGGGCCTCTACTGAGGAGAAGGCAGAAACAAGGCAGGATTTTCAGGGATGCAGAGTTGCAGAGAGCGTTTACAATCGGAGCCCAATAGCTGTGACTTGGCACTAAGTGATGCCAAGCACCACTCTCCCTGCAAATCGCAGCACAGTACTTTATTCATGCTCTGACAGCATTCTTTAAAAAGAGTCTCTTTCTCTCCAGAAACCTCTTCGCTTATTACTTAATTATCTACTAGTTGCTCAACTGCAAGGGTTTTCAAACGCTCTACTACAGATGTTAAAGAAGATTAAAAATATACAGCACAGTAACAAGGGACTATCAATATACTCTGTAAATTAATTAAATTTCTGTTCTAGCACATCATTTATTCCAAAGCATTAATGTCTCAAAGGAGCCATTCTCTTTTATTGCCATCTCACTGCCTGATGAGTGAACTAAGTGAGAAGAAGTCTCTAATAGCATTACATGCGATGAAATATTAAGTTTTAAAAAGTATCACTGTGTCACAATAAAAAAGAGACAAGGAGGAAGCAGAATTCCGAGCTCAGAGCAGGCCTCTGCACGCACCAAACCAAACCCACTGCGTGCTGCAGCACAAGCAGCAATTGCTTGCTCAGGTCAGCAAGCACTCGGCCCCGCCACTGCATCACCCAGAACGTCAGGATGCAGAGCTGAGCTCAGCAGCAGTGGCTGAGGCCATGCAGCCCCAACATCCCCCCCAGGCAGCAGCTCCCTGCAGCACAGCTTACAGCAGTGTCACAGCAGTGCAGTTCCACACGGACACTGCCCCCGTCCACGTGCCTTTGCACGTAGTCAGACTGCACGCAAAGCCATGAGACATTAAAACTTGTCTGCCTCTGAAAATCGTTATGAGGATCTATTAAATCAGGTAATAAAAACAAACTGCTAGCAACTCGAAAGACTTTTACTTCATTTACACTTTATTCTCCCTGGTAAAAAGACGAGGATAATAGAAATTCCATTTAAATTCAATTTTGGTTATATGCGTAATTGTAGATATACCCCTTGAGTCATGTAAAATGCTCAGCTTATGTTTCTTTCAAATTATCCCGCTCGGATTCCCGTTCTGCTCCTCGCTACTGCCTTCAATATGTATTAGCAGAGCTCATTAGGCTGAAATTTAATAATGCAAACATCAGGTGGATTTCAAGAACCTCCATTATCAGCACAAGATGGATGGCTTATATCGCTCGTGGGCCAACTGGGCACAATTTAGATTCAATAACCCACCATGCCTAGATGTGATTTATCTATTCCACGATGCGACTTTGTTCTTCCTCACTGATTTGCTGCAGCACGGGAGCAATTCATTGGACACCCCAACGGTCATCTGAGCAGAAGTATTAAAACGCACACAGCCCTGCTCTGTGACCACGTTTCTGCCTTGTACACACGAACTTGAACTTGCCTGTGTGCAACCCTTGTCACGCAGTTACAACTTCAGCCAGCAGGAACAGAGATGGCCCTCCACCTCCCAGTTAATTACGTGGACAATGGAGCCATTTAGGAAACACCTCGAGGACAATTTCCTGCACAGAATCACTCATTAACAACAAGTTAACTCAGCCCATCAATATGCAGAGCAGCCAGGCTCCGAGGTCATGGGCACTGCCCACTGCGACCACACCAGGTCAGCAAGGCCACTCGTGGCTGATAGAACTCCATGCCAACAGCCCTCCCTCTGAATCTTCCATCACCGCCCACCCAGCAAGCACCAGGAAAAATGGCATTGGTTTGGATCGAGCCAAGCGGTGACTAAAACACCATGCAGGAGCCTTACAGCTTGTTCTAAAGCCCAAGAGCTGCGGAGTGCAGCCCAATGTGCTGCATTAGAGGAGCCAGTACGTGGAGCAGAAAGCCCTCCTGCTGCACCACTGCCCTCCCTGCACAGCAGTGGCAGCTGCTCACTGACCCAAGCAGACCACAGTGCCATAGAATCATACCACCACTCAGGTTGGGAAAGACCTCCGTGATCCCCAACCCAACTCCAGCCCACCCCGCCATGCCCTCCAACCTCACCCCCAAGTGCCACATCCCCACGGCTCTGAGCGCCTCCATGGACGGTGACCCCACTGCTCCCTGGCCAGCCGTGCCACTGCCCAACCACTCCTTCTGTTCCCTAATATTCACCCTGAACCTCCCTGATGGAGTGGTGCTCGTGGGCTGCACAGAGAACAGCCAGCACGACAGAACCTGACCGCTCACAGAGCTCTCTAAAGTATAACATGAACACACGAAGAGGAGCTCCAGCTGACAGCATCTAAGAGCTCGTCCAGCCCCAGATAAAGCTACAATGCACTGATCTTTTTTTTTTCTGTTTCCTCTGGACCTTCTTGGCTATTAAAGAAATTGAAAACCCAACGAGCTGTCAAGGCACCATGGCGAGGCTCTGTCCAAACCCCTGATGTCAGTGCTCTGGCAATGGTTTGTGCCTAAATCAGTCAACAGTTTAAATCACAGCGTGACCAACACAGCCTCAAGCTTTGCTTTGCTTAATACCACATGCTCAAATAAAAAAAAACCTAAAATACCTTAAACCATTTCCCCTATTATTTGACAAGAAGTGTAATTAAGCATCCTGTTAAACTCTCAGCCCATTAAGTCCCCATTTGCTGCTTGCTGTGCTGTGCTCCCCACCAGCAGCTCCAGGACCAGGGGCCATCTTCAGCTGGCCACAGCAATGTCAAAAACACAGCAAAAATCAATGGGTCTGCATTAAAACAGTCTGACTGCACGACGTTACGCTGACAGGAAATGTTGGAACCATCTCTTCGGAGACTACAGCTGATGGAACAAAAACAGCAAGCAGCTTTTCCAGAAAATAGAAGAGGAGAGGAAACAAACGGTCTTAGCACATAAATCACCTTCTGAATAGATGATGGGCATCAGAAAGTCTCCATTTCAGAGCAGCTAAAGCCAATGGCTGCCAATGCTCCGTACAGATTCAGCGCGTGGACATCACCGCCTGCTGCAGTTAGCTCTGCCCAAAACGTCTCACAGGCCACAGGTACGGGGCTGAGCACCCTGTGTATGTTACTATAAACGACCCCTCACCCTGCCCAGCACACGCAGCAGGAGAAACATGCAGGAAAAGGCAACGTTTGGGAGGTGCAGTTGGAAAGACTGAAGGCTGCTCACCAGTCCTGCAGGACAGTCAGCATGCGGCGATGTCACTGCTTGCACTTCTAAAAAGCACACAGAAGTAAGAGCTGATCTTGCCAGAGCACGCACCATCTACAGACCACAAGACTTTGAAAAAAAATGTATTCAGTATAATGGTGAACTTCCCAACTCCTCAGACTTGTATAAATACATGCCAGACAATTCAATGTGGGGAAAGAGAGGCAGGCAGACTCAGAAGGGACAGGAGGACGCTGCACCCAGAGCGCAGCTGTGCAACCCACGATGCTGACCAGAAAGGCTTTCACTGTTGTTTTTCTTTCTTAAGCACAAACATTTTTGCACTTATAAAATATTCAGTCAGCTCACATATAAAAATACAACAGCAATCCATTATTAATTTACAAGGCCTTATTTAATTTACATGCCATTTTTCTCTAGTACATCGAATTTATCGAGGCTTGCGGCAATGCTCTCTGCTAAATATTCATACGCTGACAAGTGAAGTTAGCTAGCAGACATCCCCAAAATTCCACCCCGAACTCACAGCAGTTGATCTGTGACACACTGTCCCAGGCAGGAGCAGAATGCAGCAGCAGCACAGCGCACACCTCGCTGTAACCACGACTGCGCCGTTTCTTCTTTTTGTCTTTTCCAACCCCAGCAAGTCTACGAGGTTTTCAGCTTCTCACTTCTCCCTAGGAAGGACGCCCTGCATCCGCTCTGGCAGGTTTACACCTCAAGAAAAACCTATCCAAAATGCTAAACCCAAATATCTTCTTCCCCTGTCTGACATTGGGTACAACCAACCCGGCCATGAAGGCACAGACCCTTGGCACCATCCAGGCAATTCTGTTGCTCTCTTCTGTTCCTCGTCACAACTTAAAAGCTGCACAGGGCTGCAGGAAAGCGCAGCAGAAAGAGGAAACTTCTCAAATCCACGCTCTGCTCAGTGCAGAACAGCCCAAGTCATCCCAACTCAAGACGGGTTAAATATTAACAAACTTCAGCAGAGAGGGGAGAGCGTCAGCCCTGCCCATGCTATTAGCATTCTGCTCATAAACCTGCGAGGAAAAATAGGCTGGAATGGGACAGTGGGTGCTGGGAAGCAGAAGGTGAAAGCTGACAGATAAAATGCAGGGATGGCAAGCAGGCCAGCCTCCCCGAAGGCTCCCCATAGCCCGGTTACTGCCTACTGTATTAAGACTGCCTTTCTCATCACTTAATGCTTATTTTCATCACTTTGCTTAAAATATTGATAATCAATTAGGGCTACGTCTGTTTTGCCACAGAATCTGTGTCACAGTCTATCAGACTGTCAGGGCCAATTCAATCCTCATTCAAAGTTAATTTTTTCTTCATAAATCTGCCTTTGGAGGAGTCATTAGGCGCAGAACATAGCCCGAGGTGCAATCACCTATTCTCTTTCATTAGCGGCAGGCAGGGAAGGTGAGGGAGATTATTAGAACTTTGGAATGATCACAAAGCAGCGTGCTGCCTGTCAGATCCCCCCAACATTTAATTCATCTCGCCAACTCGCCGGCGCGCTCTGCCAACAGCTCTAAATGGACATTATTCATGAACATCTGTGACATGCTGAATATTCCGGACCGGCAGTGATGAAAAAGCAGTGCCCCTTTTGACTTTAAAATTAATTCTATGGTCAAAACAATTAAGAATATAACAAACACGGTTTGTGATGTTATTTTCAGCCCTCCAAGATAGCCCCTCAAAAAGCCACTCTTGCAGAAATGGGGAGGTTTAGGCACAAACTGCAAGCTCCGAGCAGGGCAGCCCAACGTTTAATGGTACTGCAGTACCATGTAGTATGGAAATAACAAGTTTGGGTTTTGTAGCCATGCTGGAATTAGCTAGCTGCAGGATCTGCTTCGCTGATACGTTTCTAAAATGCAGCCAAATGAAATGACACATTGGATTTTAATAAGATGCCACATTAAATTACAGCACGCTTTACTCATGGTGGACAATCAGCTGCAGCGTGCAAAACAGCTTTCCAAAATCAAATGCATTTATGGCTTCTGCTCCAGTTGATGTGAGCACAGTGTGGCTGTCGTGATGTTTCTCTGGTAAGGGTAGCAGAAATGCTGGTACAAAACCTGGCACCCACTGAAAAGAAAGAAAACCACCTGAGTCTCTGTGCAGTGTTCCTCAGTACATGCAAGGTCCTGGGGATGCAGATACTTGGAGGAAAATTGACATCTAATGAAAGAACATCAAGAAGTTCCTCTAATTTCATTATGGAAGTCAGAAGAATAGCAGACTTCCTCATTTTTCCTATTATTATTGCTATGAAAATGGTGTTATCATCAGCAAAGTCCTTGCTGTCTCCCCAAATATTCTTGTCTTCCTGCAGCAAAATCAAGGGCCAGATTCGTAGCAAATCCCAGCTGGCACAATTCCATTGACTTCAACACAACTGAGGACATTTACTCCAGCTGAGGATCTGGCACTAAATATTTAGAATAATAAAGAGGACTTAATAAGCAGATCTTGGCTACGTACGCTCATCTATTATTTAGTGCATTTCTAATTTCTTTCTTTCTCCCACAGTTTCCCACACACAAGTCTGATAAAAAATTCAACTGAAATATATTTTAACACTAAGGATTAATTGGCTAAAATTGCTTCCGTGGCTCCCGACTCATTGCATTGGATGCTGTTCAATACCACAAAGATTTGCTCCAAGAAGGCTCTGCTTCGCCTGCATGGATGATCCGTAGCCAACCAGTGGGTCACACACATACACACATACAAGGACACAGCGCCACCGAACGCAGTCCTGATCTCTTCTGATAGTTGGTCTCAAAGAGAAAATCAGGTATTGGAACAATGCAGTACTTTCAACAGCAATGGTTAAATGGCAGCATCTGCCTGATCGCCTTTCTATGGGGGAAGAGGTTGGGAAGAGGAGAGGAGAGCTTGGGAGGGTAAAAGTGCCCTCCTCGACTGTGCTAAAAAGGACAGAGGACAGCAAAGGTTGGGGGCGAACAAATGAAACCCAGACACAAGTTCTTGAAGTAAAGGATGCTTCTGTGCTATGGCCTGCAGGAACATTTTTCAGCTCAACTGGAGAACTGAGGAGCAATCAACACGAAAACCTCCAAACTTTGTCTCTACTCATTTAAAGTGCTCTTAAAACAGTATTTGGATGGAGCTACTTCTTTTCCTTTCTTACTTTCATGTGTTTTACTCTTACTTTCTTCTGGAAAGCACGGCAGGGAGCTGCCAAACACAGTGCCAGGAGCTGCACAGAACACAGCTCCACCTCACCCTTACACCTTCACCAGCTCAGAGGGAATTTGAGCACACTAACGATGACTTGAATTGATACTTGCTGGATAAAATAAACTTAGGCTGCCACAATATCAAAACAGGATTGTGTTTCACATCCCATTCTCTTACATTCACTTGCGACTGTAAAGCAGAATATAAAGGAGCTGTATTGAAAAAGAAAGGAGATGTAATGTTTTAGTGTTTAATTACCCGCTCCTATGAAAGCAATGCTTTTATATTACATATAAGACCAGATCGAAATAAATAGCTGCTATTTGGATGAGAATTTTGAAAAACAGTTTTGTAAAAGTGCTGAAGAACATTCACTTGTGTTTGAGAGAAGGTGGTTCTTTATGGAGATCGATGGAAACGTGTGAGCTCGCGACCTCATAGTAGAAACCAACAATGGAAAAGATAAACACATTGCTGCCTTAAAAACAACAGAAAAACAAACAAGATTTACATTGTTTTCAGGAAGTGGAAAAACATCTTTTCTGTAGTAAAACTCAAGTCAAATGAGAGCTGTGAAAGCAGCAATGTCAATAACAAGTGATAGTGGAACACTGAGAAACAGATCTGCTTCCTGCTGGCGCCTGTTGCTGACAGACCGATGCTCTTCAGCAGATCGAGAGCCACTTTGGAACAGTTGAGATTGGAAAAGAAGCTTTGAGATTCCTCTAAAATTAATCAGAAAGAACAAGAGGTAGGCAAGATGGCAAAACTAAGCCTGGAATCCCAGTACTAAGACACAGAAGAGGTCCAGAACCTTGGTGCAACAAATGCTTTGGAAGTAATCACACCGATGACATCGCGTTGGTTCATGTTGGTTGGTTTGTTTCTTCCAGCTGAAACCCTGGGGAGAGCAGAGCAGTGAGCAGATCCCAACCCAGGCTGTGCCAAGGACATTCCTTAACCAATAGAACGTTCCTCCTCTGCACACCCAGCCCCAGGCACCTGCTGGCCTTACGTGGGAAATTACCTCCATTAACTGCTGTGCCAGACCAACGTAACAGCTAAAGCATGCAATTCCACAAATAAATGACGTGAGTTTGAAAAAAATATATCTATATCTATATATATATATATAGATATAGTCTACTTAAAGTAAAAACACTTGATTTATTTCTGGAAAACAAAACAGAACTGACAACGGATTTCAAAGACAATTGTGACTTCAGCCTGATATTGAGAGCGACAGTTGGCTTTTCTTTCGGGATTAATAGCAGAATTCAGCCTGACAGCGTGTCAGCAAACTGGAAAAATTCTGTCACAAAACTCAGATTCACAATGAACCCTCCTTTCATCTGCCAACAGCACGACGTCAGGAATCCCTGCGCTGAGTGAAAACCACACGGATGACAACTAATCTGCCCAGCAAAAGGAAGTAATAAACTGGGGAGTACTTACAAACCATTACGAAGAACAACACTGAGAGAAGCCAAGGCAGCCCAGGGAACCTGCTGAGGGCTCCCAGACGTTTTATCTCGTGCTTTTGACCAAATAAAACCCTAATGGATCAAAATGGGAAAGCGGCTCCTGTTAGCGATGCTGTCGTCAGAGACCCATCCACGCAGCCCTCCTAACAGCTCATTCTGCTTTGGTAGCCTCAGATAAGGCCCACAGTAACTCTGGAAAACAAGCCTTCATCATATGTGGCTGAGGAGATCCCCAGCACAGAGAAGTACCACGGCACACGGCATGTTACCACACCAAGCAGCACTTTCTCCTTCCGAAAACCAGACCTGACGTAGGCTGGCGGGCAAACCCTACTTCTAACCTGGGCATAAAACAGTCCATGTGAGCACAGGGCTGTGAGGCTCACACTGCTGATCGTGGCCATGAGAAGCACAAAGCCCCTGGCCCGTACGGGATGCTATGGAAGGAAAGGCTCTGCATGGAGCTGACAGCCTTCATCCTCATTCCCAAAACACACGGTTCACCAATTTAGTTTCCCAAATTTATTTCTTGACTACTGCCTCAAGACCAAAAGTCTTTCCCATGCAGAACGGCCTCCGGCCACTCATCTACACAGGAATCCACCAACAGGCACAGTGAGATCTGCACAGCCCGAAGAGCATCCAGCTGCAAAGGCAATTGCCCAGGTTCATCTCCATGGCCTTCCTGGTGTAAGATTTAGGTATCAGCTGCAACCACGTTGCATGTACTGGAAAAAAGCAGTGAGAACTGATCCCAGCTAAGACAGCACTCCAGGAACTATCCCCACCATGTATGATCCCAAATGGGTGATGGAAACAACACATAAGAAGGGAAATTTTGGATTTCCTTCTTTATTGTACAAGGAAGCAATAATATTCAAAGGAGACTCCTGTACGCATCTCAAAGACAAAGGCTGGTAATGGACAAATTTCTCCTTGCACAAAGATTTACAAAAGGATTCCGTTGAAGCTGGCCTAATTTAAGCTGCAGGTAATGACCGTAGAGCCCCAAAGCTCACCCAGCCAGATTTCCACCCTCAGAAATAAAAACCTCTGACCAAAGATTAGCTAGGGAGGCTAACGAAGACACAAGAAGGGAACATGGCTTAAACATGACTGTTGAAAACCAGCACCAGCTTCTGTTCCTTTGTAAATGGAGCAGTAAAAACCCTGACTTCCTGAAGCACTACAGAACTGTCAGCAACAAGGAAACCCAGAACTAAATTTTGAGTTAAAAGAAGATTTAAACTCATGCTTGTAGTTGACTAGAAAAATAGCTAGAAAAACTCGCATCCCAAACGATGAAGATAATGCTCTGTTGTACAGATTCCGGATAAAAACCAAAGGCTGGAGTAAACAAAGGTAATTCCTCCCACAAGGAGGGGATCCTGCATCCCGTACCTGACCGAGTCCTCGCTCCATCAGAAATGCCACTTGACCTCATGGAGACCACGCAACCGGGCTTAAAACTTTGGCATGTTCTCCTTATACCAAACACGGCTGTACTGAATTGAATTAACCTCTGAGCACAACATCGCTGTTGAAATCATACTTTCAGAAGTACAACACAGTGCAAACGACAATGAATGGGGTATAATTAAAATACAAATGATGTCGCAAGAACCAGGAGGCATTTTAAAAGTGTTCTGAGGACAGAACTTTTGCTGAAGACAATTTTCCACTTTCACCACAATGTTAATGAAAAATCTTTGCGAAACTGGCAAACAGAAGGAACAAAAATTGAATGGAAGATACAAATGACAGCAATAGGAGCTTAAAACCACCACCAAACACCACGACATCGTGAAAACAAAAAGCAAAACAGTTTTTGAGAACCACGGGCAAAGCGTCCCTGAGGAACACAGGGAGATGAGGAACGGGGCACCTGAATGCTGCGCAGTGAGGAGGAACGTCCAGGTCCAGGCACAGCGAACTCCCACGATTTACTGTGCTTTAACTGCAAAATCATAAGACAGGCATCCAAAAGAACTTGACATCTGGCACCAAAAGGGGGAGTGTGTGTCAAGGAAAGATTTGTGTGAAAGACTTATTGCTGGTGCCAACACACACTCAATTACACTTCTGATAGCCTTGAGAGCTGGGCGTACAAAGCAGAGCGAAACGTGGGCTTCTGTGCTGCACCACAGAAATCCTTCTGATGGAAAAAAAAAAAAAAAGGGAAACTCTACATTCTCAGCTTGTATCATTAACCACTATAATCATTTACTGTACGCAGCGTTATTAAATATTCCCCCAGGACAAAGGGAGTAAATATATTGCTTAAAAATTCAGTTGCTGACTGTAAAGTTTCATTCCAGATTAAGCGAAGACGATGAAGAAACGCTGCTGAAAACAAACAATTTATCTTCACTGCGCACAGCAGATCGCAGCTGGAATTGTGCCAGGGGCTGCGTGGCTTCCAAGCCAACGGCTGCACTAAAAGAGAGCTGCACCCACAGCACGCACCGCGCGGAACGCCGCTCAGTGAAGTTTCCTGCACTGCTGGTTAAACAACGCAGAAAGGAACTTGGGGTATCAAACATTTCTCCCGAAGCATTTTACGTCGTAGCGTATCTCAAATAAATCTTTGTTGTTGAAGCTTCTATTAAGGTCCGTTAGAGTAAATGGGAAATTAAAAACCTCAGAGGTTCTAAGCCAAAAAAAAAAAGACTGATTTCTGGGAGAGGATTTCAGAAAGATTTGTCATCGGTGAGAAAGCCCCTCCAAGGGCACGCGTCTGCTAATATACACATGCATTTACACTTACTCATCTGCAACCTTGAGAGATTCCTACTGGCTCTCATAAGCCAGGACAGCTTAATTTGAGTACAGACACGTGCAGCCATGTATTTGTATAGAGCTGTAACAAAGCAATAAATAAGCAGCCTTATTCAACGCCAGAGATTCCACAGACCTTCTCCAGTTAGATTTCATTTCCAGCCAACTTTAACTTATGGTTGGAGAGCTCTGCAAAGTCTGTTTTTGCAGTTTACTATTTCTCAATGACTAGAAAATGTAAAGAACTGGAAATACAGAAAGCTGACTGTTTAATAGCATAGAGCTGCAATCACCAGGACCAGGAGGGGAATGCCCGCCACAGACCTTGCTGAATTCATGGCAGCACCCCTCTGTTCAGGTTCCTCATCCAAAACAAATTACATTCTGAGCTTTTACACGTGAACGTGCAAAGCATCTGTAAAGCATCTGTATATCCTTCGTACTGAATTCTTTCAGTAGAATACCCAATAATTACCTAGAATTAACTCGTGTTCAAGTGCATTCCTGAGTAGCTTTATGATAGCTTCTACCAGAAGAAAAACACACTTCTTGTAGGAGTACAGGCAATCCTATATGGACAGTGCTGAGCCTAAGGCTGTGTCTACAATGGTCAACGATGCACGCACAAAGAGAGGAGCAGGGAGCAGAGTGCCCACACACCAGACCCAGTCCTGCCTGTGAGGTTCTATCAGCCCAGAGCTGCTCCAGCTCAGCTTCACGGGGTCCTGAACCCAGAAAGTTCATTACAGACCCCCGCAGCAGGAGTTCACTTGATGCCAGCACAAGGATTCACAGGGCACAGAAGACACCCAGTGAGCTCACTTTCAGAGCCCTTTGGGAACCGCCTCCCTTGTTTTTCACACTTCTTTTCTAGTTCTCAGGATAGCAAATGATGCTCACATGAGACAGACGAGGCTGGAAAGCTACAGAGGTGCTTCGATGTGACACAGCACTGCTCAGTGCACAGGGGAAGACTGTCGTGCCTCCCCTCGTGCTCAGCTTTGCACCACACTCGTTGCTCAACACGGTAATGTGGTGGTTCCACGCTCGCATAAAATCTGACCTCGTTTTCAGGATAGCTTTAAGAGATTTTTTAAGATACCATTCCCAGATTATCTTTAAAATATTGGATGCGCATTGCAACCAGAGCAATAAGCCCTCTGAAAAATAACTGCTCTAATTACCATTTCCTTACAGCACTCAATTGCAGCTCCTTTGAAGAAGCTCAGCTCAATAGCAGGCACAAGGAAAGCAGCAGCAGGGCAGCCCCTGGTCAGGGCAGGCAGGACTCAGCCCCAGGCCCAGGTGCGCGTCCCACCGTGCGCCGCTGCCATCGATCGCCTCCAAATCTCCAGAATAATACATTTCCCAACCACACAGCACAAAGTTGACGAAAGCTCTTTAATTACATCACTGCTGAAAGGAAATCATTGATCAATGGCATTATGGGAGAATAAACCGCCCCCCAAAGCAGATGAAAGCCGACACAGCAGCGAGCAGCTCCCATTTGGGACCGTGCCTCCATCAGTGCCCACGGACAGCACACAGCTCACACATGCTGCTCTCCCCTCTCTGAAGCTCTCCCTGGCAGGTGTCACGCTCTAAGCGTGGTTTTTGATTACTCTAATTAAAGATAATATTATCAACAGATCTTCATATTGATCCCTAAAACCCCTTTTCTAAATAGAAAATTAAAAGCTCCGAGGGAGGGACTCGGAGGCTAACAGGTAGTTCCAATGTCTTTCATCTGACATCAGCTTTCTGTGCTATGTTTCCTAAATGCACCATCGATTTCTTACTGCTGCAAGCACAAAAATGTAATATTTTTCTTCATTAGAGGAACGTTATCTGCTATTACCAGATAAACAATCTCAAACAACAACAAGCACCTGTTGTTTTAACTGAGTCTAACAAAAATAAGCCGAAATAAATAGCGACCTTTTAAAAATTGTTTTAGACCTATTCTTAACTTTGTATTAAAATAATGAATTTCTTTTTTAATGTTAGGTTTCTTCCCAGCAGCAGGCGACCAAAATATCCAAGCACAGGTATCTGCACGCTGCATAAATGCTCATCTATGAACACAGGCTGAAATAAAAGCAGAAAACCGAACACGGTGCTGAAGAGACGAGGCGCTTGGTTTGGTATTATTATTATTTTGGTTTTTTTACAGCCCTGTCTGGATGTTTGCTATCACCGGGATCAATTACCCATTAATCAAATCATAAATGACTATATAATCCCCAACTTTGTCTTTTAAAAACTCATTTAGCGTTATCACTTCTCTCTGGCAGAACGACGCGGCTCTAATAGGCACGCTCTGCCCGTGCTACAGCTCTCCTCATTCATTTCCTATTCCCTCAGGTGGTTCTCGTTGCTAATGCCCAAATGGCATCAACCTGTTGTTTAGCACAGCCATGAAAAGGCGAGCCTGCTGGCTAATTTACCAAGGGATTAAAGCCCTGCAACCACTTCAATCTGTTACTTTGTCTGGGTGTAAAAGCCCTGCCCATGACAGCCAGGCTCCCAGCGAAAGGGAAAATCTCATTTTGAGCAAGAGAAATTCAAAGTGGGAGACATTGAAAGTAATGCCTGTACATGCCAAATACAGCTGAGCACAGAGATGGCTAAAATACAAAAAAAAAAAACACAAACCTGGGAAATAAGTGTTCTGATGGTGCTGCAAGATTTCTGTGTTCAAATACGGTGCTGCTTCAGTCGGTGACAAAATCTGAGGCTGCTAACGCATGCAGCATTTCACTGGCAGCAGCTGTAACAAAATCCTGCACAATTCCTGTTGTTTTCCCTTTTTTTTCCCTTTTCAAACATTCAGCTTGATGTTGATCAGTGAGCACACGAGGCTTTTATTGCAACGCCTGCACCTCGAGGGGACACAGCAGAGTGCTGCTAGCGCCCGGCTCTGCAACAGCACCAGGACCAGAAACTGCAACGCTGAGACCCACAGGGTTGTTAAGGTAATGAAATTAATTAGTCTGCCAAACTTCACAGGGTGGGAGCCCTCAGTACCTGTGAGAGAAGGCGCTGTCTCTCTGTCTGTCTGTCCATCCAAGCAGCTCCATGGCAGCACCTTGCATGGATGAGGGTGCAAAAGCCACCAGCTCAGGTCAGGATCCAGCCTGCACCAACTTGAAATCCCTTCCATTTTCTTCCTCTGTCCTCACAGGTATAATAAATAACAAAGCTCTAATATTTTAACACTTTAAAAAGCAGGAGCAATGATTCATACCTATTCCATAATTAAAATTTTATGGCAAATAGACACAGCCATCACTCATCCAGTCTGGTACGTCCAAAAAAAGTGAGAGTTCAATTTATAAACCCATGCATTATCGTATGAGCTTCCAAGGGAGTTACTGAGGTGGGGGGAAAGCTGTGTTTTTGGTTGTTTTGTTTTTAAAATCAAATGCAGTGCAGCTTATGAATCTGTTTGCAACATCACAGCAGCTCCATACAGCGACTGAAAATTAGAAAAGGAAAAGAAATAGTTCCAATATTATCCTCTTATTCCAGAGCTACGCCATGGTGGGAGGCAGGATCCACAGCACTTCCCAGTGCCAAGAGTAAAGATTTTCTGAAATTACCAAGTGCCAGATAAAATGATGCACGGCTGTGCCAGGGCTCTGAGAGCAAACGAAAGCCTGCAGATCAGTGCTCTTCACCTATGCATGTTCAGGGATATTTAACGTAAGGGCACGATGCTCTGCAGCCCACTGCAATAAATTCTCTTACAGTGACAAGACGAAATTCTCCCGCTGACACTGAAAATACAAAAGGTGGTGGTCTTGCATGTGCCTGCATGAACACACATGTACTTCCTGAAGTAGTACTGAGAAGATACCCTGGTCTTTGCGAGCTGCAAGACCACAACAGAACAGTGCCCAACTCCAGTCTGCACCAATACGAGAATGAGAGCAACCCTGCTCCAGAGTCAGGCAGCTCAGGTGGGCTAAAAACACAGGTACATTTGTTCCTGTACAAATGATTTGCAAACGTTTTCCTCAGACTTTAACATGACATCATTCAGAAGTATTCTAAATAACTGAATGTTCAGGACGAGTTCTTAAAGGAACTTTGCTCTTAATCTTAAACATTCCACCTCAGCTAGGAAACAGCCTTCTGCTGGAACACAGCACTGCTGCACACAGCTCCCATGTCTGCAGTGCAGTGCAAGCTCTGTGCATCTCCAGGAGATGCACGTTTGTGAAACATAAGCTGACATCACAGCACGAGGTTCTGCACACAGCCAGCTACTCACACTGCATGACTTGGCCAACACACGGCAATTATGGAAACTCTTGGCTGCCACCCATAAACTTACTTGACTTTATTATATCTACCTAAGATGGAAAAAAAACAACCACCCTTGTGACTTGCAGGGAAATGCTGGAGTAAGTTTGGAAAAAATCCTTCTGTGCTTTCACAAAAAAAAAAAAATAATAATAATAAAAAGCTCAACATTAGACTTGCTGCTTCAACAAACTATTATTACATGCTTCACCAGTCCATTAAAGAAAGTAATTTAATCAGTTTGTATTTTCTCAGGAAAATCTCATTCAGAGAAATTTTATTGCCAGCTATCTAAATAGTAAATACTTATTATCCTCTCAAAATGAGTTTTTGCTTGCCAAGGGCAAACCCATCGCTGTTATTGTAGTGCTCTGTCAGAGAAACAAGAAGTTAAAAAGGTTATAAAGATACCATTAACGTCATGGGACTGTCTTGTCAGGACTCAGAAGTGCTTAGTAATTGAGGGCTTTATTCAAAGTGTATTAGCACCCGCACAGACGGCACAGCTAATACGACGCTTTAGGCTTTATTTTGTTGCAGCCCTGCATAATCACCTACAAACAGCTGAATACTGTAAATTTATCTGCTGGAGAGCACGGCTCGTTCATCAGCTGTTGGGAGGCTGAGCCTTGGAACAAAACGCCCACGATGCGAGGGTGGCCTGGATGGTGACGGGCACTTGGGCTGCACTCAGAACACTGGAAATAAGCACTCCCACCACTACTGGAAATAAGCCCATTTGGTAAGCTTAACGAGCTTTGAGAACTACAGGCATGCTGCAGCAGAAACTTGAAGATAATACTACAGGAGTTAAGCTCAGTGGGACACGAGCAGCTCACATCTCTGCAGAACTCCTTTCCTACCCTTTGACGTGGACACCTGTGAGCTCCAGGTTGCCCTGCTGCCTGGTTCTGCCTCCTCAGTGCTTGCTGTCACCCTGCTTGGATCGTGGTGGAAAATGATGGTAATTTTAGCTCAGACACACACTTGACAAAAACGGTGAACAGTAGCACGTGTCAAAGTGCCTCCTCTGCACTCTGTTGGCCCCCAGATGCTGCAGCCCCACTGCAGCCCACCTCAGGCCTGATCCCTGCCAGCTGCAGGAGCGTGGGGAGGGCAGCCCAGCTCCTTGGGACAGCCTGCTGCAAACACACAGAGGAGCACGTGGGGATCCCTCAGGGTCACCGCCCTGGAAGCCGTGCGTTACCAGGCTGAAATCCTCACTGCCAGGAAAAGCAGCACCTCCCATCTCCTGCCACGCTCCAGCAGGTGAAGCAGCATCCAAGGCTGCGAGTACACAGGCAGAGCATCCCCTCATGGGTCAGCTCCACCGCCTGCCTCTCAGAACTGTCATCTAGAACCACCAAGTACTAAGGGCATTGCCAGAACAGCACGGGCTATTCTCAGGTTCATGTCTACATTTTCTTCAGTAACAGAAGCCTCTATGGTATAACCTGAGCAGTTTTCATACAACCAGTTTTGGAACTTCCATGAGAGATTCTGACAGCAGAAGGCAATGGGCAGGCAGGACAAGGGTGATGGAAAATGGAAGTACTGCAGGGTTCCCTACACAGGGAGTAAGCATTGATTGTGGTTAAATTCATGCATCACAGAAAATAATTGGAATAATACCCACACGTAATAACTGCACTTCTATAGTATGGTTCAGGATGAACAGCTTAATACATTGTAGGATGACAGCACAACATCTCTTTAGGATTGTTTGACTGTTGGAAGCTGGATATTGCAACTTCATTGCTCTGACTTGTTGAGGCCAAAACGTTCCATGTGTAAGTGTGCTCCAATTGATTTTTCTGCATTTCATTTGTTGTTCTGCTTTGAGGGGGGAAGTAAATGACAGCATAGATACTTCTGAAGATAGGAGTAAGGAAAGATGCTTTGTCTGTATAAGACATGTGGAAGATTTCTCTTTAGTGAGTGCTAAAAGCACCTGGGATGCAACAAGCAGCAGTTTCGGCACCAAGAACTCCCTTTTTGTTTTGTCCCAGTGCAATTACCCCTAAGTTTCCTCAAATGGATAAACTATGAAGGAGAGATTACTGCAAACAAGCGTGGCTGAACTCCCCCAGATCTCCCCCCGAGGAAGCAGCAGCCCGGAGCTGGGCTGGTGAGGGAACCAGAGCGTGAGGAAGGAGCTGCCTGCACTGATAATTCTACCACATGCCTCCAAACCAACTGGTCGGACGGCTCTGACACAAACACTGCTAACAATACCACCTACAGCAATGATTCGCATGTAATGAGACCCCTGGACATAGGTTCAGCTCCTACCAGCTCTCAGTGCAAGGTATTACTGCCTCCCTGCTCCATTGCAGCGCTGCACCAACACCCAACAACACACCTGGCCCTTCATTTACCCGTACTGACCAAACTGGGCCCCTTCAGCCCAACCCCGAGCACTGCCCTGTGCTCAGCAGCACAGCTCAGGCACAGCAGGGCTCAGTTCTAACACTGTGCTCCTACCAGCTGAACACAAATAACCCCGATTTCATCAAGAACAGAATCCTCCCTCAGGTTCTCTTGCCCTGAGTTGATAGCAGTGGCGTCACGATTTCATCAAAGAGGCTAACCAACATAACGTTAACATTTCTCAGTGCTCTCTAAGGGCTTCAGAGCTTAAAATGCTCAGAACCTTTAAGACAATACCTTGATTAAATCATTTCAGTGGGTATTTTAACAGCATAAAGGGATACATGATGGCTTAAACAAAGAAGTCAGCCCAGAAATCTTAAATAATAAATTATGCTGTAGCCACGCAGAACAGTAATAGAATAGAACTAATGGGAAGATCTGACATGCATGCATGCATTCGATTGCTCCAGTCAGCTGTGATTCCAAACATTTTTCCCTCTCGCTGGGGTGATCGATACAAGTGATGCAGCAAAGGGCACAAGTTTTCCTCCTTGCCATTTAACAAAGACCCCGCTTTGCCTTTCCCATGCATCACAGTGCAATTCTTCGTTAAGCCTGTGGAAACACAGCAGAAATAACTGTCTGCAGATTTAATTCAGTATGAACTTTTCTTGCTTTTGCATATTGATTCGTATTTGGAAGAGTGTCACGTGAAAGCTTGGCTTTTCTCTTACAAAAGGCAACAGAAACGTGTGTGTACGTGTGCAGATGGATGGGTTACATGCCAACATACCATTTGAGTGAAGAATAAACACCAGCTTCACCATCCTTACCATCAGGTCATCGTATTATTTATTTACTGTCTTTATTTTCAGGTTTTAGCTGTTCTTAGAAAGCATCCAAGGCAGTGCTTTAATTCACTTGCTCTCTCCTTTACACAGTCTTTGGTTTAGGATCAAGAGAAGATTGCTGGTGCCTGCTCAGGTCTCTCTGAGCACCTTAATGCAATCAGGAGGTTTAGATGCTACAGGCAGATGTTGCTCTGGGCAGTCAGAGTAAGTTTATCATCGTATATTTGGGCGACTTTCTTTTGGCTAACCTCTCCAGATGCACTCTGCAATAGTTTCTACCCAAAGCTCTCACAGAAGACCATACAGGACTTCCAGACAGGAGGTGCTGGTTGGGTGTTTTTTCTCAGGGAAAACTCTCACTTACCTTTAGATAAAACTGTTAACACACACAATGTGCTTCCTGAAATAGTGCAGAGAGCGGTGTTTGAAGCAAAGCCACCCTTTTATTACAGAAGCTTATCTTAAAATCTACTTTTCACACACATTCTTGGTCTCAGTACTATGAGAAGCCTTTCAAAATGACCAGAGTAACCAGTTTTAAAACAGACACATTAACATTTCATAAACCAAACCTACGAACAGAAGGAAATCAGCACTGCCCATTTTGTACAGGAATTCTTACTGGTAGCCTCAGCCACGAGAATATCAGTCACACAGAAGCTCCTATTAAAAGATGCCTGGCTTTCCATAAGGATGACTGCCCACCACAGCACTACAAGGGAAAAAACCATCTTTGAAAAACACCCAGTGCTGTGCTTCAAGATTTATTTAGTCGACACCTTATAATAATCTCTAAATCTAATGGGACACAAACGCATTTCATCACTGATGAAAATCTTCAGCGATTGCTCAAATGAAAATCAAAAAATTATTACAATCTAGTAGTTTGGCTTGCAGCACGCATTAATCAGAAATCATAATAAATCCACATGCTTCTTGAGACAGCACATTAGTCAAACAGTTTTGTGTGATAACGACATTGAGTAATGGGCTCGGAGTTAGAAGGGTCAATCATAAACTCATCAAATGCTTCATTTCATTTCTTAATTTGGACAAACACAATTTGTTTATGGGAAGGATATCAGGTGTTCTTGAATGAATAATGGCTACGAAACCAAACTCCATTAATCAGCTCTTGATTACAAATGACTCCGAGATTGTTTGTTCTAATTTCATTCATTTGGGTCAACAAAGAAAACATGAGCAAACGAAAGCACTTGGAAAAAACGGCACACTTATTACTCTGTATTTAATAGAGCCGTGATAAATATTCTTTCAATAACTGTAAAACAAGGATTTTATTACCCACATTAAATACCGTTCTGGGTTCAAGCGAAGGAATTAATACAGGTGAGTTACAGGAGGCATGGAAGAAGACCTTCAGGTGCTTCTGAACCGAACATCTCCAACGGGCAAATGAGCACAGAGTGCCAAACTGCACCCAACTACCTGCGTCTCCCAGCATTCGCAAACCCCTGCTGTATTTTCAGGGCGTTAAGATCTCTAAACCCCATTTGTATTTCTGCAAGCCATCATCATTATTCCACAATCATTTTGCCTTATTGTAATTAAGTCTTAAGTGTCTCCTCTTCATCAGCGAAAGGCAGCACTCCGGGCAGCCCAACACTGCTCAACCCCTCTTTGGGCACAGCCAAACTCTCCAGATTTGTTTGTGGAGCATCTAAGCTGAAGGGTGGGAAACACACCCGAATGTATGGTGTGTGTACCAGCAGGGCACACGTTCTGACCAGTGCTCTGATGGCCACAGACCAAAGCAGGCACCTCCACAGAGATGATGGCACAACAGACAGCGCACAACGAGCAAGGGATGCTGTGCTGTCGATATTAAGACAGAACATTTCCCACAAGGCGTTTCTAAACAGCAAATTGCTGCACAGCCACATATGGTTTCTGCAGCCAAAGCGGCGCATAATTAAATTACCGGGCAAAGTTGCTAAATATGAATTGATAACAAAACTTAAACTAACTGAAAAATTGTCTTTGACTTAAGATCAATAGCAAGACTGCAAGATTCATCTGCACGTAATTAGCACACATATTTGCATCAAAATCATGTGTACCATATGCTACAACGTTCTGACTAGTTATAACGTGGGCCTGAGATACCTCTGCTTCCTGGGAGCACGACAGCTCTCACAAAAAAACTAACCAAGAGATAGAAATTCTAATAGCTTTAGGTTTATTTCACTGGCTAATAAAATTACTGTACACTCACTTCTAGGTTCTGTCTCAGTTTTGATGTCCATATTTACATACCAAAAGGCAGCCATACTCCACCGGTCTGTTCTTTAGGGCACAATTTAGCAGCTACTCCTGGGCTTCTTACACTGGAAATCACACACTGAAATCTATGCCACAACAATGGCTCAAAACAAAGCTTTTCTTTATTTATTACCTCTTATGAGAGTCTGAAATACGTCCATGGAGCAAATGGCTTTTAGACACCGACACGGCAGCATTACAGCTTGCAGAAGTGAATTACTTTCTTTCAGATGTATTTTATTCTCTACTCAAATTTGTTTAATTAAAACACCATATTTTTTCAGCAATCATGAAAAAGAAGTTGAAGAAATTATTGATTAAATAACTGTTTGCTCACCAGTGACACAAAACAGCTGCACATCAAAACCACATACTCCATAAGGACAAGACCATTAATATGATTTAAAAATAATTACTTGGATTAATGACTCTTAATTATAAAGCTGTAGCTTTGCATGCAGAAAGTATTTCTTTTTTTAGTACCCTAATGAGATTATGTAGCTTTGCCAACAAATTAGGAGCAAGTAATGTATGAATAAATGTATTTAATGTCCAGCTGTGTAAGCACTCGTGCCTGGCTGCAGAGCTTGCTGCTGCACACTGACCAGGTGAGTTCAACAACTGTGTGCATCTTTGTTGGAATTACTTCCAGTTCTCATCAAACACACAATATAAAAAACAGCTACCACTATTTTATTCTGACATCCGTTTCCTCGTCAGTGGTGTGCTTTGTTGTTTTCATTATTATTATTTACTAACTTAAGGTGCAATCATTACACGCAGTACTGGCTTCATTCCAAATGCACACCGTGTTAAAATACACCAACCCAGCTCCTCACAAATCAGGCTCTCATCAGGGAAAATAAGTGTTAATTTTATTTCAAACTATCAGCAGCCCTTCAGCTATTCTGCTGCTTTGAGACCAACACAAGAGCACAGATGGAACCAGACCTGAAACGTTCCGATAAAGGCTCTGAAATAATCAACTGAAAACAATTAAATAGTATCTACTGGTAGGGATGAGTGCTACATGGCTACATTTCATCAACAGTGGCAACGACCTAAAACAGAGCAACTACCACCTGGCCACCAACAGCTCGGGGCAATGGGATTCACCCAAGAATCCCAATGGGAAGCATGTGCTGGGGAGCAGCCAAGTGGGGCAGGGCCACCTCTGGGTGCTCAGCCCCCCAGCAGCACCACTGGCCTTCCTCAGAGATAACTGAGGTCGTTAGGAGATGGAGGACTGGGAAACTCACAGCTAATTGCCCAGGAAGGTCTGAAACCATGTCATGATGGGAAGTTCAGCTGGGAAAGAACAACTTCAAAAGCCCACGCTGGCCTGCCAGCCTGGCTGGATGGATATTTCTCAGGCTTTTCTTTTCCCCAGTCCTGAGGGCTCTGCACATTACTAAGCACTACAGGAAGAAACACAACCAAGCCAGGAAGGTTCCCAGTAAGGATTCCAAGCTTGTCCGTCATAGTGAATATACGATGACACGCTTACTTCCCTTTAAAAATTCCAGTGCACTTAGACTTTGGAGTAGAAGTTTCAGTTGAAAACTGCTGCATCACCCACAGTTTGTTCCTCCAGCTGATGGAAAGCTGTTGTGGCTTTATGACCTTTGTGATTGGTATTCCACACCACCCCCTCATGAGAGCACTCAGCCTCGTTCCGTGACACAACCGAGTGAGTTGGGACATTCAGACACTGCTGACCAAGTAGGAACCAGCAGCTGGCCCAGGAATTGCGATTATTCCAACCAAACCTGAGCCATAAGGTGAACAGAGGACATGGAGAGGGCATTAAGGCAGGCATTAAGGCAGAAAAGGCATCAATGACAATTTGCAGGGCTATAAGCAATTAACGCCGGCAGCTGAAACCACAGCAGCAATGGGAACCACAGCTCCTCCTCGGATTTGTACCTGAGCACACCTTTAAAAAAAAAAAGTCTTTAGCAAACGAAATCAACACTGTGATGTACAGAAATTGTTCAACTTGTGCTCACAGGATCGAGATTTCCATACAAACAGAAGTAAAACTCAGTGCTGATGGACACAGCTTAAAGCAACTGTTTGATACTGGCAGAAATAAGGAGTTGGTATCAAGTCAGACTCAGCGTATTCACATACTAGCCGTATTAATTAAGCTATTTCTCAATTTTCAGCAACTTTTAAAATCATTAAAATTTCTATTTCTGGCTAAAAGAGCATTTAATAAATTATATTTTACCCGTATCACGTAAACCTAAAATTTTTATGTCCTGTTTCATCCCTTGTTTATATAAGCCAACACACATTACCCATTATCCATCCTTCTAAAGCCGTTTGGATAATTACTAACCCAAAAATCAACACAAGAAAAATAAAACCCAGCACAATAAATCCATAAACATTTTATAAGTTTGGCATCCAAAGCTAAGCACCGATAAAATGAGTCTTCATACTTGTTGCCACCTGCCTGCCTTACTGCTTTGCAGAGCTAGCAAAGAGCAAAACAGAGGCCATCCTATTTAACTAAACAGTTTTTATTAAAGTAAAAGAAAAGCAAGAGTCTATAAAGTAGCGAGTGATCCTATTAGTTCCACCAGACTAAAATCATACAGTCTACGTATGTGGTCCTTTCAGCCACATCTGTTATGAGCCACTGCGATAGCAGAAAAGAGAGAATATCGGGCTATATATTTATCAGGCACTGGGAGCACAAATGAGGATTTTTCTCTCTAATAAAACGTATTATAGTGGGGAGATAAAGAAACACAAGTATTATAAAACACCCGCATTCTTACACGGCTAAAGACAAAGTGCTTCTATTCCATTATTTTCTCCGCAAGGACTACGTGAAATGTAATAAAGATGCATGGTACAAAATTAAAGGGAACAATCTGATAGCATAATTCAAAAGATAATGAGTAAAATAGCTGATACCCAGAACTGCTGCCAAACAGATCTGATAAATGGTGAACGCTTATTTCTATTCATTAATTTCTCCCGCATCTCGCTAACGTCATATTAGGGCCTCCGCTCTCCACTTGCCTTTAAATAAACTCCATCAAGAATTCCTTGCACAGAAATGCCCTATTCTTGAATGCTCTTTCAGCCATAGATTGAAATGCAGATTCCAAAAATAGATCAGTCACTTATTTCAACTCTGGACCTTTGAAAATCCAGATCAATTGCCTTTTGTAATCGCCTTTATAAGGACAATACGAAACCTCCGCTTGGAAAATTTTTCAGGCTACTTTGCTAGGATGGATGGTCGGCAAGGTCCAACTCACATCAACACATTTCCATTTAGGGATATTTGTCCACGCTTTCATTTAATGAGGAAACGCGGCTGCCACGCAGCAATTAACGGCACAAATTCGCTGCCTTCCAAGGCTCCCTCTCATTCTTATCACTTTTAGCCAAGCAGGATGCAGCGCACGGGAAACTTTTTCCTCAGCATTTACAATACGAGCAAATGCTTAATAGCAAACCGAGCTCAAATCTCCTGTGCTCCTCGGTAATGAAGGCTGGGAAAGGAATCACAGACACCCAAGTGGTTTGGCAACTGTAAGTGACAGAAGCTCTGCTAAATCCTCTGTTTACACTGGGGATTAGTGGGAGATTGTGCGGCGTGAAGCGAGCTGGCCATGGTCAAGGGAACCTGCTCCTGTCAGCCCGGGGGCAGGCGCACAAAGCCCGGTCCTGGTAGGAAGTGACCCATAAACGTATTCCCGCGAAGGATTTGCGCTAAGCCAGGCTGCCTCATAGAAACTCCATATGACCATTAACTGGCCTGCAAGGCCTGCCAGGAGGCCTAATTACAGGCCTACAGAGCCCAATAACAAAAGCTGAAGAGCTTTAGCCTAGGGATGATCTGCTTTATACTGACTTGAGAGAGTCCATATAGAGCGACAAAAAGAAAGAGGTTTAGCTTTAAAATTCTCCCAAGAGACAAAGCATTGTAGCTAAGTCTGGAAGGCCCACATGCAACATGCTTCAGATAGGCTTAAACATCCCACCCTCCCAAAATTAACATTCAACTATTGCCTGCTTAACATCTGCTCGAACGTGGCGAGCTGCTGCAGCACCGTCAGAGCACCCTAAAAAGGCCTCCGTGTGCCTAAATACTAAGGAGGATAACGGAATAAAGCCCTGCAAATACAAGCGTGCACGTGAGACCCACAGCAGTTTTTGTAAATCAAAACCCAGTTACGCTAAGAATTAGAGAGGAGTGCTTCACGTCTTCAGATGTTGCGCTCCTTAATGAGAGCACAGATACTGAAATTAATCTGTGCTCACAAAGAGCAGCAGTATTTAACAAAGTGTGCGGTGGGGTCACCACCACGAATGAAGGGCAGAGGCAAAGCTTCTGGCATCAACACTTCACCCTGGCACGCTATGACCACCTTCCCCTCCGCCCCTCACCAGGTGAATGCACCATGCTCTCCCAGCCTTCCTGCAGAGACCAGAAGCCGTAATTCTGATCTCCCAAAGAGCAACAGCAAAAAGCCAGAAGCACACTGAAAACAGTGGCTGCTTTACTACTTGCTTTCTTTTGTTCCAGAGGAATCAGTCAATATATCCCAAATGAATGGCAAAGACTCTAAAAGCAGCTTTACAGCTCACACCTGCAACCCCCAACAGGGCTGTGCCAGATGAGGAGGCCGTTGGACACCCACCTTCCCCAAAATCGAGCATCTCTGGTGATGAAGCGAGCAGTAAAGAATGAATGGAACGCAATGACATAACACTAATTTCTTGAAGCCGTGGCCATTGCATGAGAACAGGCCATGGAAAAGTTGGCATGCCAAGCACTTTCAAAACCTGCATTCAAAATCCCTAACGTTACTCGTGTGTTATCATGTTCTTTCTCTTGCTTAAAGCCATAAGAGTAAAGCCAAATAATTTACACATCAACTGGTCAACAAGAAGCAAAAAATCGTGTACACAGACATCTTCAGATTGAGAAGACAGCCCCGACTGCTTCTGACGTGCAAATACTTCCCAGAAGCATGACAAGAAACAAAGCAAATCACAGAACATCTGAAGTTCTGCACCCAGCTTCCATTTGGAATCACACCTCCGAAGCATCTCCTGTCTACCTGGCATGAAGACAAGGTGAGCTGCTGCATGGGCTTAACACAGAGTGCAACCAGCTCACGGACCAAACCCTTCTGTGCTTGGAGACGAGCGAGGAGCTCCTGCTGTCATGTTTGAACAAAACATCCCAGCACGTTCTGAACTCCAGTGACATAAAAGCTGGCTGCACACAAATACGTATTTCTTCCTACATCCAAGTTGAAGAAAACACCAAAACAGCTTCCCCGATGTTTGTTTGTGTTCTAGGAATCGAGGGAAGTCCCGGAGTAAACAGTAATGGAAGATGAAGGATTGTACCTGAGCAAACTTAAGCAATGCTGCTAGCAGTTCCTTTCCTCAGACCACAAGCACAACAGAACTGTAACTTGGCTTCTCCACCAGCACGCAGCAGGCACGTCCCAGCCTCCCCTTTTTTGCTATTATATTTAATCTGCAACAGCAGCATTGGTAAAGGATGTGTTAGAATTTAGACTACTTGATGGGTTAAGCAAAAGGTAAACCTAGATAGTAAAATAAATAAATAAAACTCTACATTTTGCAGGGCTACAATGAAGAGCAGATCAACAGCTTAAATACTGGTAGTACCAAGTGATCAGCAAAGACCAAAACTCGCATCAGTTTGAACTTGAAGTTTGTCTGCTCTTACAACAAACATTTCACAAATATTTTACAGACAAACAAGCTTCTATTTATGCACATTAATATTTAATGTTCTCTTTAATCTTACATACTCTATATACAGATCGCTGTTATATTCATCCAAAGGTATTTCCAATGTATTAAGAACCAAAAATTTGCTAAGCAAGCAAAGTAAATTTTCTTCTAGGTTAATTCCTTCTAAGTACAGAACAATACAGAAATCTTCAGAAGGAAATGGGCAGATATATTTCTATACAAATGATAAAAAGAAAAGTCAGATTACTGTCTGGCATGGAAATGGCACAGAAAGGGGAGATGCCAATGTAAGTGGAGCACAGCAGCAGAGATGAACAGGGAAGGGACCTTCCCAAAGTCCTCTCCTACACTTGTTGGTAATTTTGAACCATGCCAGAGTTAAAACTTGTTTGTTCAGACACCTGTGTACTAACAGTCACCAAAATGTGGCAATACATTCTGAATACAGCACAGCTTTCAGCTTTCTCCCCACTTAGCAGGAGCAGAGCAATTCCTACCACAAGGCAGGAAGACATTCACAAGTGAATGCACAACTCTGGGATGGACGCTGCACTGAACACCACGTATACAAAGAACAGCTTTGTTCATCACTGCTAACACGCAGATTAAAATTAACAGGTATTTGCAGCTCATGCCACAACAGCAACAATGAACCTCCTGATTTTGAGCTCCTTGAAAAGCCAACTGAAGACGTGTAGCTGCTCAGTAATGCTCTAACACTTATTTTGTGAAAGCTGGAGTGCTGGTTTTGCAATGAACAGACACAGAACATTGAAACAACAGCATTAACAAACCCAACACTCCTCTTAAACCACCTTAAGAAAGATTCAGTGTAACTGACTGAGCGTGGGACTGGGAGAAGGACAGGGGATGAGCTCAGAAGTAAAAGATTCCCAACACCTAAATAAAGATGGGAAATAATTTCTTCCTGTATTTTCTATAAGAGAAATAGATTAACTCTCCTGAATTCTTTATCAACAGTTTGCAGCTCCAATCCACATTTCCGACTTCAACGGTGAATATTTAAATCACAAAATGTCATCGGCCTTTCATACGTTTCTGGATATTTCTGGGACCCAAATCACAGTGATCTACAGCTCATGGGTATCTTCTGTACACTTCCAGGTGTTAAATTAAAAAATGAGGTGTGACAGATGTGAGCAGTACAAACAAATTGCGCTTTTTTAGGTCAGTGCTGTCACAACCACTTTATCATCGCGTGCTTCAGAGATTTATTAAAAGTTACGGAGAACAACGAATGCATTTGGAGCTACAATACAGAAGGGTAAATGCATTTCTGGAGAAAAATCCAGGAACGTGAGAAGACAGATAACCCTTGGAACAGAAGGCTTTGCTGAGGAGGAAATACCAACACTGGGAGTGGGAATTGTTGCTTTTAAGTTACGAACGCACACACTAGGGATGAAGGCTGAACTACAGACAAATATGTGTTTATTACAATGTGCTTGAAACGTTGAATTTTTTCTTTTTAAGTGAAAAATTGACATTTTTAATGGGGAAAATAAAATAGGACTCAAAAAAACAAGATTACAAACTTCAGCATAGACATTTTAAAGAGAAAACTACCTATTTCTGCAACCACTTCAAATAAATCATTGTAAGTACTTACCTGCACCAATTCAGCTCACTGCTATAAAATAAAACAACAAAACCAAGTTTTTGAGTTTCAGCAGTAGCAGCAAGAGGCCAAATCTGTGAAGACAACGAAGTACTCACTTCATTTCTCCAGAGACATTCAGCCAACGCCAGCAGTGATGCACAGCAGTTTCAGCTTAACCAGAAACAGAAGTGAGCAATGGAGAAAGGGGCTTGACTCGTGCCCAACAGAAAACAATACTACATTGACAGGCCTCGTTTTTCTGATTTCATAAAAGAGAAACACAGTTGAAGAATGCAGCGTTACTTGTAACAGCAAGACTTACCCGCCGCCTCCAGCACCAGCTGCAATCGAGCCTTGGCCTGCTCTGCAGGAGTCTGCAAAGAGAGGGTCTGTCAGCCTTGCACGTTTGCCACGCGTGGCCCCGCAGCATCCCCACCATCCCCAGAGGCTGCAAGGGGAGGCCAGCCTCGGCGAGCAGCTCAGCTTTGAGCAGGGACTCCAAGCTGAACGCTTCTAGCTAAGCAGCAGCGCAGCAGCCCAGCCTGGCCTCACCGCCATGACCCCACCGCACACAGCTCCCGTCGGCTCCTAACAGGATTGATATGGCAGGTTGTTCACACTTGCTCTGCTATCTGTTTTGATGCCTTCCTTTCCTCAAGGTATTTCTCCGCACTGTGGGCTGTGGAGCAATGCTGTTGGCTGTGTACCCACTATGCTAATTACTCCAAGTGATGTTTCACTGTGTCCAATGTGCTTGCCATCCCTCTCATTTTGAAGCCACTCAAACGTTTTCACAGTTAAATCTATACACAAACCCCATTTGTCACGCAGTTCAGAAGTTGATTATTTCCCTAAGCATCTCAAAAGTTTGGGAGGTTTCTGCTCAGCACTGAAAACAAGGCACGCAGGAACTTTTGGTGCCGCTGCTCAGCTCCTGGAGGCAGATATTGTTACCCCAACTCTTCTTCTGAGAGGCTGTGGATGCCCCGTCCATCCCTGGAGGTGCTCAAGGCCAGGTTGGATGGGGCCCTGGCAGCCTGGACTAGAATTAAATGTGGAGGCTGGTGGCCCTACTTGTAGCATGGGGACAAACACTTCACAAGCTTCCGGCCAGCAGCAGCTACAGGGAGCAGGCGATGTGATCCATGGCACACCTTTGGCAGAATGTTTTGCTTTTATAAAGGTTGAACGGCAGAGGAAATTCAGCTCTTCTTTCAGCTACCAGGTTTGAAACAGTCACTTTGATGGAGGCGATAGATTTTATTTCTTGAAGTATTCAGCCTACTTCTGATGCACGACTTAAATTAAACACGTCTACAAAAGCCTAACAAACCCCAGCGTGGCAGGGATTCATTTGCACGTACTGTACACCAATGCTTTGTCTTTGCATGGGATAAACACCAAAGCAGCAGTGCCATGCAGCAGCCCTCCCAGCAGGCAGCCCCAAGTGCCTGCTGTCTGCAGCACACACACAGCCCTCCTTAGCTGTCCCGGCTCCACGTGCTGCCAGAAATTGAAATCACAAAGCAGACTTGCAGAGGGGAAGTAGGATAAGAAATCTGTTTAACAGAAACAGTCGAGTTGGTAATTTACAAGATTTTCCACTTGCCAATAAAATCACAGTTTCCTACAGGCGCACAACTGCCCTCTGTTCTGTGCACAGAAATCTGAAAGATCCCCAAAACTCTGTGAGCTCGTTTGCTGCCATGTGTCACTGTTACATCTTCCCCTGCCCCCACAGACAAGGTCAGCATCCAGGTTTCTTCCTGCAGATGACTCAAAGCCTTGTGGCTAATTGCCATCACAGCAGGGGCAATAAAGGACGACCCTGCTCATATTTTGAGAACAACATTACTACAAGCACGCACTGCACTTCAGAACAGAATACCAACTGTAGCTGTGTTAAATACAGCTCTCCTCAGCAAGACGTCATTTCCCCAGCTTCAAGTTTCTATCCATGCAATCCTACTCAGTAAAATCCCAGTTTAATAACCAAAACCAACGTCATACCCAAAGGACTCAGCAAATAAGCACCAATTAATAAGCCCGTGTATGATTTTGAAAGCTGAGCAGAAATCCATCCTTCAGTTTCCTATGAGCAGTGTGTCTCAGCACCGGAGCACGGCATGCAGGATCTTGTTCATCAGTGGCAAGAACGTACAGCTAATGGTGGTGGCTGTGCTGTGCTTGGTAGCCAAGGACCTGCTCCATCAAGCAGAGGTATTGTGCTCTTTGTACCTATTGTAGTTTCCAAGGAAATAAATAGGAGGCATTACTTTCAGAGCAACCTAGCATCTCAGCAAGGAGAAGGCAACAAAGAAGCCTGACCCACATCTATAACAGAGCTTCATCAGGTTACGAAAAAGACTGTGACATGCTTGTTTAGCACCAGAACGCCTGCATTGCTTTCAAGTCATCCCTTTTTCACTGAAGGGTTAGGAAATTAAAAAAAAATTGCCAAAGAAAGAGCAGATAAAGAAGTTATTTCTATTACAGAACACCACAGAGGAGCACACAATGCAAAACAAACTGCCAAACCAAAGAAAAAAGCACAAAAGAGACTGAGAGCTTCTCTTTCACACCAAACCAGAGCAAACGGAAGGGAGTTGAGGCTGGCAAAATCAAAACTGATAGAAAAATACTTTTTTTCTTTAGAAAAAACAAAACCAGAAGAGTTTGTAATGTGAATCAGTAACAGGGAAATGCCGAAACCTATCCAGCATTATTTGATTTCAACTCCTACCTTTCCAGACATTGGTCATCTTAAAGGATTGACCGTTACAAGGATAGTCCTGATGTGGCAGGTCCTCACTGCTGCCATCATTCTGCACACAGTGCTGTGGCAGGACCAATGCTCTGACCTGCTGCAGCTCTACCTGCTCCCAAACCCTGAACGTGTGAGCAACGTGCAAATGGATACAGTGGGAAAATGCAAGCAGGAAGGGAGCTTTGCTTACTGAGCAAACAGGAGAGATGTTTGGCAGCTTGCTCCGAACCCAACATCATCATTCTGCTACAGATAATGCAGAAACCAGGACTTGTTTTTGTTACTATCCAGCTGATGCACTGGCTGTAAGAAAATGCTCACAGCTAACAATGAAACACACATGATTTCTATGAGACTGACACAGCAGTTTTACCCTCCTGCTATTACGTAGGACAAAACTGGAGGAGAATTTCCAAAAAGAAAATAATCTGGAGAAGAAAATAATCGGATGGTTTGCAGACTCCAAGCAGCACAGCCTTCTTAATGTAAAGGCCTGGTGCTGTGCTGTTTGGGGTCATCATCTGCCTGTTGGGCTGTTTACCTGAGGCACAAACAGGAACAGAAAACACTATAAGCTTAAATAACAGCTCATGTTCCATTTCCTATCAATTTGTATATTCTTATGGACCTCTCACCAATACACATTAGTTACAGTCTAAAGCCAATTACTAAAATGATCCATTAGGGTCTTGAAATAGAATGTAACACAACAAAAATCTTGATCTTTGATAACTGTGTAGGTCTGACAACATCTAAATACGATGCACATGAATTAAAAGTGGGAAAAAAACATGTAAAGCATGGAATAATAACAATATCTGTTCATCAAACACACAGATGTCTTTGCCATTTCCATTCAGGACAAAAAAGAAAAAAGCAAGAAGCAAAAAAGGCAGTATAAGCAACATGCTAACTAGGAAAGGGTAATCATTACCCAGAAGGAGAAAAGGAAAGGAAGCCAGAAAGCGATTTTGCCTTTTAATGTATGTAAAGGTCTCAAGAAGAACGTGACTAATGATGAAGTGAAAGGCAGAGCTTAACTAGCACGAAATGCCCACACAGGGCGATGGTCTGGGGGGACCTGTGGGTGGAGGAAGGCTCTCCTGGCCACAGCCACCTGCAGCCCAACTCACAGCAAGGCCTGGGACACTTCTCCAAGCGTTCATTCCTGCCACCCCAGGGCTGCTGACATCTCCACATCAGGCCAGCAGGATAATGGGAGGGAATGGCATAGCCCAATGGTTGCAGTTTGGAGCCTTTTGGAGAGGAAAGGCAGAACTGTTGGCACAGCTCAAAGTCACAGCTCGAAAGCTGCTGAGCAACCTAATGGAATATTAGAATGTTATGTTCAAGAGTGTTTTGACTACATGCTTTTAGAATCATAGAATCACCAAGGTTGGAAAAGACCTAAGAGATCATCCAGTCCAACCGTTCACCTATTCCCAATAGCTCCCACTAAACCATGTCCCTCAGCACAACATCCAGCCTTTCCTTGAACACCCCCAGGCTCGGTGACTCCACCACCTCCCTGGGCATCCACTGCAGTGCCTGACCACCCTTTCTGAAAAGTAATACTCCCTAATGTCCAGCCTGAATCTCCCCTGCCGTAGCTTGAAGCCATTCCCTCTGGTCCTATCACTATCATTTTTGTCCAATGGAATTGTCATTAAAAATTGAGATCAAAGGAGAAAGCAGGTGATATTGTCCCTGACCATTATATTGTCCCCAGCCATAACAGACGCTGTGACACACCCCGTATCTCCACAGTGTCCTTTTCCATCTGTCACCCGGGACAGAAGCGGTCATTAAAGCATCTGGAATGGTTAACTTTAATCACAGCTCCCCTTCACCCAGCTTCTCCTCCAACAGGCACCCAGGTACCTTCAGCACACTGCCAACATGAGTGGGTCAGGAATCTCTGCTTCTTACCTGGGAATATGAGCCAAGTCTCAGGCACGACAGCAGTGGCTTACTGGAACCGAACAGAAGGCACAAGTAACGTCTGTGGCAAACAGCCACACACAGCTCAAACCCCTCAGTGAGTTTCATTTCGTACTCAAACCATTCTGCACGCTGCCATAGCCCTTTACAGGACCGTAACACATCACGGATCGATTTCAGTGAAGGTTGTTGACAAAAAGCAAAGAAAATGGCTGTCCTGGAAGCAGGTACAGCACACGGGGCCAGCTGCCCACTGAGTGAGTGAGATTTACAAACTGGTGCGTTGAGGTCTCTTAAAAACAAAACACTGAAAGCATTGGACTGCTTGATTTGAACTCTGCAGAAATCCTTCAGAAGAAAATACAGGTAATGCTTCATCCAGATACGTTTTAAAGCCTGAAATAATTACCAGCTGCCCATTTGTTGGGCATCACCCTGTACAAAAATCAACAAGATCACGAAGAGAAGAGTTGAATGGATAGAGATCTTCACATCAGCTTCTTCACCTGGCCACAGCTCTATGAATTCATACGTTTCCATCATCTACCCCTTGAAAATGATTCTGATCACAAATCTTTGAGCTCAATTAAAACTGGGAAAGGGAATCCTTCCAAGGACAGTAGGATAACTGATCATCCAAAATACAAGGCAGCAATGATCCTTCCCACTTGAAACAATCACAGGAGTGTTAATG
>NC_136822.1:21957576-22052576 GCF_951394365.1 Tetrao urogallus
CCTAAGGGGCCGGTGCCCAAGTTGCCGTCCCCAGTGAGATACAGGCAGAAGCCAACGCTGGGCTGGGACTGAAGTGGAAGGCCCCAGGACACAGCCCTGCACGTGAATGTCACTGTCACCTGGCCAAGAGATGGAGGGGACCTTCGCTGCCTCAGCTAGGGATGCCTTCCTGCAGTGTGCACCTGACAGCACTCCTCAGAGCCAGGAGCTGCTGGGAAACGGGCTGGGGAGCCAGGCTGAGAATACTTTGACAGTAACAAGAGTCAGCCTTAACGTGAAATAACTCATTTATCAATTAAAAGGGATGAAAATTAAAAGGGTTTGGGTCAGTTCAGGTCACTTCATGCATTTTTCATCA
The DNA here is from genome assembly GCF_951394365.1 of Tetrao urogallus. Classification (NCBI taxonomy): domain Eukaryota; kingdom Metazoa; phylum Chordata; class Aves; order Galliformes; family Phasianidae; genus Tetrao; species Tetrao urogallus. The sequence goes on from NC_136822.1 coordinate 21,957,935, forward strand.
GGAGTAAGAATTTTCATGATGCACATAAACAACCGCAGGTACTCAACTGCATTTTTCACTATGGCAGATGGAGCATGAGAAACACTATCATTTTAAATTCCATATGTTAAATTAAATTGATATTAGTTCTTTTTTTTTTTTAGTATATTAAAAATATTTTGTTCTCATCTAGTGGTTATTTTACAAGCTACAGACCACAATCTACAAAGGTTACATTATCAGCACCTTGCAGCACCATTCCCATCCACCAGCCTGATTGCCCACCTAATGACAGAAGAGGATTTCACTTGCACATTTAATTTCTGGCAACGTCCCATCTTTAGGGCACTTTCTGCACAGCTGTCCACATTTAAGACAAAAACCTGAAGACTTCCACTGCATCCTGCATTGCCATACCCCATGGCCACACTCCCCATCTCCCCCAGTGCTGCCTCCTGTCCCAGACCTGTCCTCTGTGATCTCAGGGAAGAGGGGAGGTTGGTCAAGTGCCAAGGATAGGAGACAGGGTGTGAAAAAAAAATCACAGCTCCTCAGGAGCACCATGGTGGCTTTCCTGGTAGAAAGGCAGAATTTGTTTTCAGGATATGATGATTCATGTTTTACAGAAGAACACACAAAAAAAAATTTCCTTCTCAAGTTTGTTTGCTTGTGAACAATTCTTCTTTTCAATTAAATACATTTTCAATAGCAAAAAAAAAAAAAAAAAAAAAAAGCTAAAACAAAAAAACATCCAGTCATCCCGACACCTCTGCAACGATAGAGAATTCAACCTTGCAGAATGTAATTGCCCAATGAAGAATTTTGCCAGGATACCAAGATAAATGCAATTACTTACATTATGCGTGTTAATGATTTATGAACTACAGGTGTCTGCCTGGTTTTACAGCTCACTAGAAAGCCAACAGTTCCACTAGATATGGCTCCACTAAGCCACACTGGACGCCGCTGTAACCACCCCAAGTCTGAAACTAAGCCGGAGGAAATCAGTGGAAAGCCAGCTGCTGATGTCAAGTAAAAGGGAAAAACAAATAAAGAGCAATAGCTGCTATGTAGGGATTAACACCTTCTGCATAAAGGAACACCTCTGCCATTGCCAAGAGATCTTCAGTAGGAAGACGTGCAGACAGAGAGCTGCCAGATGGAGTTCACCAACATTAGTTACCACGATCTCCTGACCTTAACACACACTACCTGTATCACACCGTGCAACTAAAAGCATAAACAACAAGCTGCAACAGCTTTGTTGGCAGAGCAATGTGCAGCAATGCAATAGGCAGCAGCACAGGAGCTCCACCTGCACCTGCTGGTGGTTATTGATCAACACGACGAGGAGCGCCAGCCTTACTGCCAGACAATAACTATATCCCTACAAACCACTGATGGGCTAAACAAGCTATTAATGACAGGTTGCTCTCCATCATTTAAAACGGACTGACGCTGCTGCTTGACCACAAGGACAAGGAGGTTATTGCCTTGGAATGTTATACAAAAGACACAAATAAGATAGCTCTGCTGAAGAAACCACACGCACAGCTACGCAGTCCAATTTCAATGGAGTTACCAACAGAAAACAGAGCTGCAAACAGTTTCCTGTTCCAAGGTTTCTAAAGGTTGTTAAATTAGCAATGTATAATTCAGCAAACAAGCAAGCACTGGAGCAGCTCCTCCAGTTGGTGTTCTGAAAGAATCCATCAAGAGGGTGGTGAGGCCCCAGCACTGCATCCCAGAGCTGTGTGTGCCCATCCTCCCAGTGGCTTTGGGCACCAGGTCTATGGGAGGTGTCCCTGCTCACAGTATGGAGTTGGCACAGGATGGACTTCAAGGCCCCTCCCAGCCCAACCAGCCCACAGCCCCAGGATTTGCACACTTACTGACACCAGCAGCCACATGAACTCCGTGAAGTTCTCTGGTCTACTGAGAAAGGAGTTGTTTATGAAAGCGTGTTTTCGCACTGAAAGTATTTGCAAGTAACAACTTGCAAAATATTTACCAAATTTTTGAAAAGCAGCCATGTGTAGCTAGATGCTAAATACCCAGATGGCAGATGCCATTAGGCACATGTGAGCAGTAAGACAGGCTGCAATCCAGCAAACAGTACCTGTAAAATGCAATGAGAAAGCACATCCCATTTTAAATAAAAGATTAAGTAGATTTATAATAAGTAGATTTATAATCAATAACTTGACTTGTTTCCATTGCAACCGTGAGGAAAGAAAAAGGAGAAAACTAACTTCTTACAGGCATTTGGAGATGCAGAAAGGTGAAGTAAAAGAACTAAAGCAATAGTGTGGCTTAATTCTTCTGAGAAACGTCCCCATAATTTACTGGAGTTCAAAGGTCTTTCTGAACTTGTCTGCCATAACATTGAGATGTGAAAGTTTCCTGCATGAATCCTCCCATCCGCAGGTGCCTCGGGAAACAGTTCATTTCCTTGAGCACCCGTTCCCAGGATGGATTTTCTGAGATCACAGGGAAAGGGAAAAAAGTCTTAAAGACCTGGAGGTTTTCGACAGATCTTTCACAGCAGTACAAAGCAGCTAATGTATTTCATGGCAATGACATTATTCAAGCATACAGCGAGTTACCGTGTCAAAGAACTTCAGGTTCCATTACTCTGCAGAGCTTCTTTCCAGCACATTTTCCCCCGAATCCCCGTGAAGCTCAGGACACGAGCAGGCAGAAATCCTGGCCCACCCTCCCCTGCCCCATTCTGCTCAGAAACCACAGACCTCCTCCTCCCAAACCCGCAGGTTTGAGGTGACATTATAAATCAGACCCGCAGCTCCAGCTACTGCAGCACTCCCAATTTAGAAGAAGTACCAGTCACGGTCATCTGTCAAGACTACAGCATCTTTATAATGCATTAGAAAAATTCTCTGAACCCATCAGATTACAACGACCTGACACCAGCAGAGGAATGAAACATTTTAAAAATTTATTTAAGAGATTCAACTAGCATGCAAGATACCTATGGAACCAGCAAACAAAATTAATTTTCCAAGTGCTCTTAGAACTATTCATAGCGCTCGGCTATTTATTCCATTTACAGATTCTAAATACGAGTCGCAATGGAGCATTTAATATGCCACCATTATAAAAGGGAAACTGTTGACAGAACATGCACGCTGCTATCCTGCTCTTAGTCCAAGAAGGTACTGGAATATATTGGAATACCAGCTCCAACAAATCACGCTTCCCACGCGACCCCCAAAATGGGAAGCAACAACAGAAAAGCAATTTGTTCAAATGCTCGTGCAATACGCTGCGATAAGATTTTATTTTAACAGCAGTATGGAACAGTATGTATTATTTAGGTATTATATGAAAGGTTAAGCATGAATGCAAGCGCTTCTCCTGAGGTACTGAAACACACGTGCCATTACTAGTGAGTATTTTGATTTAATGGGATTTAATAATCTGTTTAGATGAACTACTCCACGCTCAGATGATGCTGATGCTAACATTCTACTCTCAAGGAGCTTCAGACTTGTGACAATATTGCATTTTTTCCAGTTGTGATCAACTGATTTGTTTTTAATGCTAAGTATGTCTTGCCATCACTTGTGGTTTGAATATGTTTACTTAAACCAAAAATACTTTGCATCTCAATTATTATTTTATACTGCAGCACTGAATGGAACTTAACTCAATGCATTATTCATAAGGCACAGACAGCAGAAAAAACAAAGCTGTGCACTTCTTTCAAAGCCGTCAAATTACTAAAACACACCATATTTATGCATGCAATATTTGATTGTGTGTGTGTCTTTTTTTTGTTGTTTTTTTTTTTTTTGTCACAAGTTTGTTGATTTCAGATCAGGATACGCCAAAAAACCCTACACCAAACAATTTTTTGTTTATAATTAAGGTAATCATCAATCCAAGGATTGTAGTCCATTTTATTTCATCTCTACATCAAAAAAAAGTAATTTAAAAAAATTAAAATTCCCTTGAAATGGTAAGATAAATGAAAATGTAAGTGCCTTCACACAATAACAGTAAGCTGACCCTCTGGGAAATGGTTGACTTTCTCAATTCAAGGTATTCAAAGCTCATTCAAAAGTGTTCATTTGGAATGCAGATATCAAAGATGATGCAAATGTTCAAGAGAAAATTAAAACTTACCAGATGTTCTAATCCAGCTTTGATGTTTCCAGCATCCCTGCAACAGAAGAACAGAAGTCCTAAATAGTTGCTAAATCCTTGTCTGAAACAATTTATATTTAACTCCGAAAATGGCAAAGCCATGAAATTCCTTGATCATGTAAAATTTTTATTTTTAATATCTTAATCGTTAAAATACTTTTAGAGTATTGACCACCCAAATGCACAGCTACAGAATTATTTATAACCTCAAATTTTACCTGCCTTAAAACCGCAATAAACATTAGCATAGCAATAGAACACTTGAAGAAGCATTTTTCATATAATTACCCCACAACTTCATAAAGCAAAACACTGCATAATGGTGTTTATGAAATCCACTCTCTGTGGCTTTACATTGGTTCTGCCTCATCACCACTCCAACAGTATAACTGGAGACTGGTTAAAAGGCAGTGCATGAATTGCACATTAACCAAGCAGGTTGTGGGAAGAAAAGACTGAGCTACCAACAACAACAACAAAAAAAGGGAATAAGAGAACTCAGAGCAAAACACAGCCCATGAAATATCTTGCCATTGCAGCGTACATACAGCGTAGTGCTATCCTGGAGCAGTAAAGCTCACAAGGTTACCTGCAACGACTCTGCTACTTGAAGAAGAGAGCATCCAAACCAAAGTAAAACAATAAAAATCCCCAGGCCACCAAGTGAAGGAAGCTGGTTCTGCTTTCATCGGCCCCAGGTGCCAAAAATGCTTCCAAAAATGTAATCGTGTTGTTTGAGGAAAATGGGCCTTCAGCATGCCAAGCAAGGAAAAACTGCACCCAGAAGCATTTCAAAAAATCAGGTAATGAACTGCATAACCATAGAATGGTTTGAGTTGTAGTGTACATTTATAATACTTTTTTTTTTTTTTCCTCCAACAAATCATTAAACTGTATCAAGCCACAGGAGCAAAAAGTCCAACTCTACTCCTCCACCAAAGCAATGCAAAGACTGACGCTTCCATTCCCTTCATGCAAGCTATAGGCTATAGAACACAAGGTGAAGTAGAACAAAACGACTGTAGAGCATGAAGTTTTACTAAATTCAGAATATGTTCAGTTGCACATTATGCAGCTTAGCTGTACCTTAGACTTCTATATAAAGCTTGTATTCAAGAGTTCATAAAGCTTTCTGAAAAAATGTACACACTTCCACTTTGTTGGAGAGCATATCACAAACAAAGCAATGGATACGCCTTACTTGCACTGTTATGCAGCATTTTGAAATGAGAATATACTATTTGAGTTTGCAAATACTTCAATAGGAATTGTCTTCAACATCCGTTGTGAGGTGCTAAATGGCCTTAAGGAAATTGCTTGGGAAGCAGGATCCAAGACGCTGATGTTAGGAGCTCCCCACTAATGGTATAAAGCCTGCCCTGTTAGTGGCCTGTCTCCTCTGCTGTCCCTGTCATGACTTCATCAATATTGGTACAACTCTTTTTGCTCTGTGCTGAAAGCAGACTTAATTCAATTATAGGTCTCAAAACTGATAAAAACGGTCCTGAAGTGGAAAATGCGAAGAGATTATTGGCAAATGAATAAAGATTTGTATCGAACTAACACGCAGGAGTACAGCAGGTTTGGTTTTTTTTTTCTTTAATAATTCCCTGCCTTAAGTCTTCTGGGAACAGCGAGTTTCCCTTCCCCTCATGCAGCACATCGATTTCTGAATTAGACTGCAATATTAAATAATTAATATACTTGCCATGATTGATGTTTTGCATTAGTTGAATATTAGGTTATCAATCAAAATCCACTTGGTTTAATGTAATAATATTGAAAAAGTGTCACTGGCTGTTCATCCAATTTGTAGTTGAGGCAGCACAGATAGTAATATTGGTGTAACACACGGCTCTAACGCAGGAAATGCAGTGGCTGAACATCCATAAGGCAGACATTATCAAACAAACCAGGACAAGGTTGAGGCTGTCCTAAATAAACCCCGTGGCACCTGTCAGTTTCAATGAAGTGCTCCTTCTGCTGCCACGCAGCAGACAGCAGGGACAACTAGTGAAGCCATGCATCGGTTGTTCTTTCTAGTTAAAAACAATTATCCAAACAAGATTCCTTTCAAATACCGCGTTACACAAAATCACAACTGTTGCTACAGCTCAGCCGTGATGTGCTTCAAAGTTCAAATGAGCCTTCAACCTTCACTGAATACCTTAATCATCAATGACATAAAACACTACGAGTGAGTGGCAGTTGTTATGCACATCCAGTACTGCTGTACTCCTAGAAACACCAGAAGTTGCATCAATATAAATTATCTTGATCAGGTGAAGAAGTTTCGCTAAAAACTTTTACACCACGCTACACAGCTCCCAAGAGAACAACTAGTTGCCTTTCAAACGGTCTCTCCATGCATTTCATCTGTTTCTCTGGTTTGTTAGGCAAACTTGGTTTAGACTCAAGTTTCCTTTTTCCCCACACAGAAGCTCTGGCACTATGCTTCTGGGTCTGGGACAGAAAAGAGTTGATGACGTAGATCACCATTCACACGTATGTATTTTCAAACCATACACCAAAACCGATAAGCACAATATTTGGGACAACCCAAACATTAGCTTCTGGTAATCAGAGAATCCTAGAAAGGCCTGGGTTGCAAAGGAGCACAGTGCTCATCCAGTTCCAACCCCTGCTGCGTGCAGGTCACCAACCAGCAGCCCAGGCTGCCCAGAGCCACATCCAGCCTGACCTGGAATGCCTGCAGGGATGGGGCATCCACAGCCTCCTTGGGCAACCTGTTCCAGTGTCTCATCACCCTCTGGCTGAAAGTAACATCAAGCAGAAAAACACGAGGGACCTACAAGGCGGCAGGAATTCAATGAAGCAAGTGTAGCCAGCTTTTGGAGTACTAGAAGCTGTCATGTAAGTGACTGATGTTAACTTCTATGCATCATAACGTATTGTTACATTAACTTAATGTAACTAAAGTTCACTTATTAGCACTAGCAATTTTGCAAGTAAATTGAAATAAACTTATTTCAAATGAAAATGAACATGTTCACATTCTTCAGTCCCCCTCATGTTCTCAGCTCGTTACCAAGCTTTCCCTTGAATTGTAGTTAGCAAGCTCTTTGCCAGTGCTTACTGAGCAGAACCCACACATCACAGAATAATTCCACAGTACCTCTGGATGCTGAAGGGTCATTCTGCTGTCCCAGATCACAGGACAGCTCGGGCTGAGGGCATGCTGGGCTCTGGGGCCAGGCCACCAGGCTTCGTCCATTCATGGTCTGGAAGCACAGCCTGAGGAGGCAGCCCTACTACTCATAAAACATGCCCACCCAGAGGGCATACACCTTACACCTAGTCCCCAGCATCTCTTTCAGCCCATGCTGGCTGCTCTCTCCCCCCAGCTCTGACTCCATCCCCCACAGCCCCTCCATCCCTCAGCACAGTGCCCTCCCAGCCCTCCTCTGGCTGCTGCCCCTCTCTTCTTGCAAGGCTGGAGCTCCAGCCCCTCACCACCTTGCTGCCCTCAGCTCCACTCTACGCAGTCCCAGATGTCTGATTTTGCTCCTCAGAGGACAAATGAATAAATAAAACATTTCATTGTTAGCAAGGCCCTTGGCAGCATGCCCTCTGGTTGCACAACATTAACTACAAACTACGAAGAACAGGGTCAGATGCAGCAGTTCAGGTCACGCAGCACCACACTCTCAAATAAAAGCCTTTGAATTCCACTCTGCAAACACCAGCATTTGGTGTTGATGATCGCACAGCGCCATCCTAGGTTGTCTCAGATTTTCATGGAGCTCTCTCACATTTGCCACTCCACTCACTGGACCACTCAACAAGCACATCCCATAGTGGTGAATGCTTTAGAACCCAGTAAGGCAGGTCCAGATACGGGATTTATTGCACAAACCATTATTAATAACTCAGGCTAGCACTGTTAATACTCCAGGTTCTGACTAAATTACAGCATCTGTGTAAAAACAGAAGCCACCAAACAACCACAGCTGTTAACAGCTTCCCTTCTCTCTCAGAATATGGAAATCTCCCATCCAAAACTCAACCAGCAGCAAGATCATTTCTTTCAATGGCCAATATCTCATGGTTTCCCAGACCAGAGCTTGACATTGCATATATTGCCAGCAAAAAGAAAATTAGTTTTCCATGTATTCACTTCTACCCTTGGATATCCCAAGGCAGAGAGCAGGAGGAAAGTAAGGAATAAGGTACTGGGTTTGGGAAGGCATACCATGCTTTTGCCCGATTCCAGAAAGATCAGAGCCTGATACAGGGGAAAAGCCTGCTATCAGAAATAACCTGGATAAACACACCGTTATGACATCTGCACACTGAGCAGTCAGCAGTTACTGCGTACTTGCAGTTTCACTCTCAGCTAGATGGAATTTCACTGTCAGAGCTGCAGAGTCCCAGATGTAGCTTTTAGGAATGGACAACCCCATCGTATCGCACCAAACTTTATAGCTTCAGTATTGTTGTGTTTTCTGTAAAATTATAGGCGATGTTTCCAAGTCTGACTGCAGACCACAGAGACTAATTTCAGCACGCTTTGGGAGAAGCAACAAAGATGACATAGAAATCCAAGCCGTGCCTGTTCTCTCCTTCAAACCACCTACAAGAGGACAGCGCTGACTCTCCCAGCAGAACAGGTAAATCCAGACCTACTGACTTCTGATGGCAAGCTGTCCAACACAGCACCAGAGGTCCGGCAGAACTGCCTGTAAAGGCTGTGCAGTGTGCAGGAACAGAACTCCAACAAACGCCTTGCTCTTCAACATGACCTGTTAACATTCTCTGGGTTGTAAATAAAATCAGTCAGCAGTAAAGAAAGTGTACTTTTCTTTTCTTTTGTGAAGAAAAGTGCAGTTTATATGTTTTGTAGCTAAGTGAAAATTACATCAAAGAGAGCCTACAAAAGGCAAGAGGGGAAAGCCATGAAAGGAAGCTATTTCCTCCTTCCTCTTATGTAAGGATGGAGGAAAAGAAAGCTGAGTTTTAGGAACTAACACAGGCACTACTACCAATTAAGCCTATTAACTAAAAAAAAAAAAAAAAAAAAAAGAATTAAGATTTCATAGATCATGCATTTATGTACTCAAGTTGCTTGAAAATGAAGACAACAGATACAATATGAACCACAGTCCTGTTTGGCACATCTGAGATACAAAACCTTGAGAAGCACAGCAATGAAAATCAAAATCCCTGCAATGAAGTATTGAAGTTACACAAAAAAAAAAAAAAATCCTCAATGCTTCATTCACTTCAAAGAAAATTCCTGGACTGCTTAACAGATTTAGGAGCTGAGGCTCCTCATATCCTGTTTTCTGCTACTGAAAGATCCAACCAAATGTGCAAAATGAACTACCCAAAATGATTTAGCAGTGCAATGCCAACTGCAGAGGGGTTGCAAGTCAGAAGAAACACAGGGCAATAACCTGGCTGCCATTCTGACAGGAGCAAGCATCCTGAAAACCAGCATAATATGTTCGCTGAGAATACTCTTATCCCAGTCAGAGTCCAACAGGACGAGGTGCCATTAAGCTGTTGACTTGGTGCTACTGTTCTCATCTTCTGTGCACAATAAAGTCCCACCAAAAGAGGGAATGCTAAGGGAGCCCTTCACTCTGAACGCTGGAGAAAACAGCCGTGATGCTTTTTGAAGTGTGAATGCTGTTTTGCTCTTACTTAATAGCACATCCAAGCGGTCTGGAACTGGTCCTGAAGAGTGAGGACTTCAAAGCTGATGTTACTGCACTCAATGGTTCCTTCACTCCAGTCAACCAAAGAATTTATTTCACTTGGGGAAAAACAGTAAGAAGTTTGGCCAATTACTAATAAGTTAAATTTGATAAAGATTCAAGAAGATTATATGAAGGTCACTTATCAAACGCAGGAAGAAAAGCAGGAATGCCTCCCCATAGAGAGAAACACATACAGAATAACTTGGAACTGCTGAAGAACTCTGAAGAATATAATGCAAGCTAAATTGAATCATGCTAAACCAGGGACTTTAAATAGGACACAAGGTGAAACAATTTCCATAATATGTTATCCCAGAGAGAAGGAGAATCAGTACCCAAGAGACCTTATCAAATATTCAGGAGGGAAAAAATATATATAGCCCTGTCTCACAGAGTAAAATTCAAGATTGTCTGCAATTGAAATAAACACTGAAACTAAGCAGAGGAAGAAAAGCCAAAATATGGAGCTGATAGCTTCAATATTTTCAAATAGACTACAAAACAAAAACAAAAAGAACATTTTCTCTCCATAAGTATTTCTCAGCTAAAGGAGAGCCAAGATAACTACCCAAAAAAGCCCCCAGTTCTGTTTTACTAAGACCTGAGATCACGTATAAAAATCCTATAAATTATCAAGGCAGATTTATTTACCCCGGTTGCCAGTTCAAGCCATTCCTCAGATAAAGCTGGAAATTCAAAGGAGGCGGTAATTTGCAAGTCCTTGGAGTTTTGATACATGATTGAGCAGGGGACGCAGGTTCCCATTTTATTTCTTTCCCTTCTTTGCTGCTCTGTGCTCAGGATTTCCTCCACAAAGAGCAAAACCTTGTTAATCAAGGCCTGAACTCCCAGCAAACACAAGCAATTAAGCTTCAGACTTTGGAGCAGCACTGCCTTTGTTAACCACGTTATTTGGTAGTTTTAAATAAATTAGACATCTCTGGCCTATTTTACCTTTTCTGTAATATTATTTAGTCGATATTCAATTAAAACACATCCTGTAGGTGAAAGTGTATGGAAACATTTCAGTAAGGGACGTCGGTGGCAGTAGGAAGTGTTGCTAATTAGTCTCTAAGTACAAAATAGATTACAAAAGTAGCAAAAAGCCCAGCACTGCAAATGCACAGAACACTGCACTGAATATTAAACAAAGCAGAGCCAGTTTTAATGTCGGTAAACACAACTATAGGAAAAACTCTCTGGACTGGTAAAGAGCGTTACAGGTTAATGAGGAACATATAAAGAGTGCACAGTAATTATCATACCTAACACCTTACCATCTGTGTTTGGATGGCTGCAGAATATAAACACAGTTCATCAGCATTAATCTGAAACTAATTACACCTGCATTTTATTAGCAGAATTTTAGGATCATTATTTTCAATGCTGGATTTTTCTCAACTGCGCTCAGCTCTGGGCGATGAAGGATATTAAATTTAACTATAAATCAGGGAGAAAACTTAAACGTCCTAAGCACTAAAACAAGTTGAGTACAATCGATTTTCCCAGTTCAGAAAGCTTCTAAATCCTCGCCGTTCACCCAATTATGACTGTACTTAACCTAATGAAATTTCATTCTGCGGGAACAATACTATTCTTAAACAAATTTCTGAAAAAATATAAGATTAAAAACTTCGACACAAAGAATAAACTCCCAGAGAAAAGATGCAAATAAAATTACTATCATAATCTTTTGTTTTTTATTTGCAAGTATAAAACCGAGGAGAAACAAAAGCATGGAACATAGCATCTGTCATATCAGAATATAAAAAGATGATCCTGGCACAAAATGAAAAAGCTCTAATTCATTTGCAAATCAAGCCTGCCAGTTCTATTTCAAGCTGGCGGTAACTGTCAAGAGTTAACAAGATAATCACTTTCAATCCTGCCTTCAATGGTACATTACACTGTTATTCCATTCAATAAGGCTGTTCTTTGGGGCACTAGATGAATGGTTTTCATTTCTAACTCTCACAAAAAGTTGCAGAAAAAAAAAAATCCATGGGGCTTAAGAAAGAAATCCCTTTATGGGCATTTATCTGCCGGCACTTGCTTTTAGGCAAAATGAGATATTTGGATACGTTGGTGTCCATTTACCTCCTCTATTCCTTCAGGCCCTCGGTCTGTTGATAAAGCAGCACACAAGGACTCCTCACGCCCGCGGTTCATTTTCTGTACCTATGCACATTAAAGGAGTTCTGAGAGCACTGCAGGTGTGCGCAGCTCACTGCGCCCCGGCACGAGGCAGCATCTGGGCAGGGCCATCTCCAGCTCCACTGCAGACTGCAAAATACACTACACGCTCATGGAAACGTGCTCGAGGAAACTATCAGCAGTTCCTCGCTGAGCGCTTAATAAAAATAAAGTTCACTATTAAAAGCATTCTTCCTGTGAAGCAAGTTAATATGGAAGTTGTCTGTATTAGTTACTCTTTATTATTTCTTCACTTATTATTGTTTACTTAACTGCTTTTGAAGATTCTGCACTATGTGTTCTTCACAAACGGATAACATCTTTTAGAAAAGAAACTGTGGTAAATATTTAAAACTTTGAGGTAGAGAACTTTGTGTAATGTCTGTCTGTGAAAATAACTGAAAATCAAAACCAAGAACTTCATGCTTTTGTTCATCACTCCACCAGGGTGGATAGTGATAGGACAAGGGAAATGGTCTTAAATTGAGACAGGGGAGGTTTAGGTTCGATATTAGGAGGAAGTTTTTCAGCCAGAGGGTGGTGAGGCACTGGCACAGGTTGCCCAAGGAGGCTGTGGATGCCCCATCCCTGCAGGCATTCAAGGCCAGGCTGGATGTGGTTCTGGGCAGCCTGGGCTGCTGGTTGGTGACCTGCACACAGCAGGGGTTGGAAGTGGATGAGCAGTGCACTCCTTTGCAACCCAGGCCATTCTAGGATTCTATGATCACTCTAAATTCCTATCATAAGATGCCTACATACAAGGCTGCTTCATATAGTTATGTAATCTATTATTAAATATTCTAAAGTGACAATTTACATTTTTTATACTAACTTCAGAAGTTTTGTTTGTTTGTTTTTAAATAATCCCCATAGATATCAGTTCACAAAAGAAAAATCCATACTAATACCTGTATTTAACATCTAAAGTTAATGACCCCTGCCTAACCTCTGGCCTACTCCCCATCATCAATGCCAACAAGCTTACTGTCAGATGGGTAAAGTTGTTCATTCCTATATGGAGTAAAAACTTATTCTAAAAGAAGCAGAACTACCTGATGTCTGACAGTTGGTTTCTATCATCCCAACTGCTTTACCTAACGCACCCTGGAATACTTCAGATCACAGCAGACTCAAGTTTCCAGTCGCATTTCACAGTTTGTTTCTATTGTACTTCATTCCAAAGGTCTTTGCAAATCTCTCACCTTTTTTCCTCCAATCTGGGCACTCCAGGTGGGCTGAGCACATGCTGAGTGGCAGGAGAAAGCCAAGAGATCTTCCAGACCCATGGAATCCAACACGGAGCAGACTCCCCAATAGCTTTAGGTCACAAACAGGCCTGTGTCCTGCCTATTTGTTATTTGTTTCTCCAATACTTGTAATGGTCTTTGACTATATAATTTACAAGTCTATTATTATTTAATAATATTAATGATAAAATTGCTTTTGCTCTTATGCTCACTACCCATCCACTCCACAGAGAAAAGCTTCAGAATTAATGGACATGTTCAGAACTTTGCTATGCCAGGGCTGGAAGCAGCGATGCTGCCAATGCCCAAAACACTACATTAAATCACAAGAAAATTTCAGTAAATAACTCTTTTCATAGAAAATTTTACAACTCAAAAAGAAACCCCAAACACAAAACAAACCCAAACCCAACACTGAATGATGCTGTTTAAGTACCTCATATTGGTGTGAGTTGGCCCAAAACCTCCTTAAGGCTCCATGTCCAAATGTTCCTTGGGTTTGTTTTTACCACAACACACATTCATTTTACTTTCCAAAATAGCTGGTTTTATTAATAGGCTTTTAACCTTTTTCTTGCATCAAAGAATGCAATAGCATCTCCCCAGTTCAGCATTTATCATGCCCAACACCTCATAAAGGACGTCTCCAGTAAAAAGAGAGCAGCACTGGCTTTGTAAGGTGAGAAGCAGCCAGCTGAGATGTAGACCAGGAGTCTTAATAGGATCTTGTGTTTTGGCTTTCCTTCAGTGACATTAAAATAAGTCATAATGCAAGCTAATGATTTGCTACCAAGTTGACCAAAATTAATAGATAAGACAAAAATATTCAGCACGTCTCATTCTACAGCCAAGATTTCTCTCAAATGTTATTTTTCTAATATGAAGCCAAGAGATTCCTGAAAACATCAAGCACTGTAAACATGGCAGTTTCTAAGGACACTTGGATGTGAAGCAGTTTGGAGCTTGGATAGTAAAACCAGCACTTCCAGTTGTACCTTCAAATACCCTGAAAAGCAGCACAAAGTATTCTATAACAACAACTTCAGAACAAACAAGCTGCCAGACCCTGCAAGAGCAAGATTCTCTGAGAATTCCTAGACTGTACAGAAAGACCTGGAAATGAGGATGGACAGATGTGGATGCGTGCTCCATGTGCTCTGACCACAGAAATCTTCTGGTCGCGGAGCCAAAGGCACTTCATCACTGCAGACCGCTGAGCAACCTGATTCTGTTTCACAATATAGCACTGGGTAGAATTGGAACTTACACGTTAGTCTGAGATGGAGGGAAGTGATCTGACCTCGAGCCCCATTCCTGGCTGGGGAAAGAGAAAGCCTTTGCATCAAATTCAGAATACAGAACGACTGACCAGTCTGCTGTACTGATCCACAGAAGCAGCGTATTGAAATTGCTGGAGAAAGCCCCGTGTGTTGGCTCCTCTCCTAGGTTTCCAGTTTTGGCTGAAAGTCACAATACACAAAATTGCTACGTCTTGCACGCATGTGCCAAAATCCAGTGTCCCCAGAAACTCAAACTGGAACCATTCCAAGCAATCAAACATTTGTGCAACAATGGTCAGGACCGAATGGACTCCTCCACAAAGGCACGACAGGATAAGCTGCCTACTTAACTTTCTGTTCAGGCAAGATATTGGAAAGTTATGTGAACGTCTGCACAGAATCATTTTAAGTCATTAAAAACAGGTCAAAATGTTGTTCTTTCTCTCCTTCCTTCTATATACATACACACATATCCCCTTCCTCTGGTCATTGTGGCTTTAAGTCAACAGGGATGGGTAACTGTCACACCAATACCAACAGCAGGAATAGAAACAGAAGAAACTGGAAGAACGGAACGAAGCAATTTAAAACAATCCCTGTCCTTGCAACAGGGGAACAAGCTGTTAACTATGCATACTTTTTATACAAAACAGACAGAAACGTAGCATAAGCAATACTCAGAATAAACAATAATCTTCATCAAGCACAGAAGATGGGTAAAATCCAACTGAGAAACAATTGCAAACTATGTCCGATATCTGCAATTTAACATGCGGTCTTTTTCTTGTACAACTGTTGCACAAACCAGTGCAAAAGTTAACAGAACAACATCCAACCTTTACCTACAACGTGCCCTGGCACAGATTGCCTGGTGCATTACAGAAGTGTTCTTACAGGCTTTCCTCCTGCCTCTTCTACGTGACGCGCTTACGTCACCCATCACAACTACGGTAACAAGGAGGGCTGAAATTAGAGCTCTCCACAGCATCTTTACCCTAATAGAATGTCAGAGGATGCAGTCCTTGAATGAGAAAAAGCCAAGGGCTGAGAAATATTTGAGAATACTCTAGTAGCTCAGCACCAGGTAGATTTTCAAATTAAAACACAGACCCCAAAGCCACAGCCCAGGGAATTCGCTATCCCTCGAATGTGGAATTGATCTGAATGCAATTACTTTACTCCTTCAGCTCCATTTGACTTTGAACTAAACATCAATTAGTCCACAAACATAATACTGCAAGATCTGTTAACTCCAATACTGACTCTTCCATAAAAGATCTGAAGCAAATTTATTGGCCTTCATTTAATAGCTTTCAGCAATCGCAAATATCACACACAAAAGCTCAACTTCATTTTCTGATGGTCACTTAAACCTTTAATTCTCATGATAAAACTCACTCAGTCTCAGTTTTTTAAAACCTCTAAATTAGCAAACAAGATACCACATAATATATGCCATAAGCATAGGTCTCCTCTGAAAAGCTGGGACCTCGCAGTGCTTCAGCTGCGATACACGCCATTGAGCCACGGCCAATATAAGCTAATTTGAATAATCAATATGACAACCTTATTTTTCTAATGCAAACAGGATTGATACAGTAAGGTGTCTCACTGCCACATCACAGTCATGGCCTCTTTTAACCCCTAATTAGATTTAGGCGATTATCCCTGCTCTTCCTTACAAGTGTACAGCCCGGATAAGAGATGACAAAAGCTATCTGCCACTTACTCAGCCTTTGCAGACTGCAGGTTATCCAGGGAGATACAGGGTAAGATCAGCAAACAATTGTTATTCATATCATCTACAGTTTGAAGATAGTCACAGCTCTCCATACACGCTAAGTGAAAATAGCCCAGAGCATTAGGTAAATGCAAAACGCTTAAGAACATCAGCGTTACACAGATGGAAATTCAAGGTGATGTTGGGGAATTATGCTTAATTCAAACTGGTTATCACAAAGAAAACTATCTAGCGGCTACTTGCTTTTTCAGACAGGAAACACTGAGCTCTCAACAGATTTGTGCTCATTGTTTATGTGTGGGTGACGCTGAGTACTTTACATGGATATTTCTAAGAGTCAAACTTAGAAACAGCAATCCCAATAGAATTACATAGCTAAACAAAGTAGTAAAAGACAGAGAAGATCTATTACAGAAATGTAATCACATTTCATTTACAAGAACTCTTATCTCAAGCATTTAAACATAAAATTTAAACAGTTTTCCATTTTATTGTGCTCAGTATTTGAGCTAATAAGATATAAAAGTATAATCACGTTAGCGACATTTCTATTGCATTACATAGACACAGTCCTAGATTAAAGGCAGAGCAGGAAAAAGAAAGCATGATGCTGCACATAAAACCGAGCGCGTTTCTCCTGGCAGAAATAAGTACCTCAGCACCACATGTGAAAACCACCGTGCTAAAATCCCATCTCGTGTTTGCTAATGTCTATTCCCACATGAACTGAAAAAGTATTTTCATACATACCATGCATCTGTGAATGTGTTTAACAGGTTTCTTTAACCAGCAGGGCTTTTCCTCCATGCTAGGGTTTTACTCCTATTGCAGGCCACACAATGACAGATCTGGAAATAACGTTTATCCAAGTCAGACGCAACCCTCCCGTGGCTGGAGTGAATCTTCCGTTTCGTTTCTAATTACTGTATACAGTGCCACTGAACAACCCTCACCAACACTGCTTTATCAAGGTAAAGCAGCCTACAGCTCAGCATCCATCTCCCTTCTGTGGAGTTACCTCGCACTGAAGACTCAGCACCTCTCAGTCCCTGCTTCTCCCAAGCCCACGTGTGCGCTTAATGCTTCTGCTGCATGGCTTACCTTGGCTGCAGACATCTCACTTTCTTCAAAAAGCAATCATTAAGAGGTTTAACCGTTCCTTCATGGGATGTTGGGCAACATGCTATATATTCAAGTAGCCCTTGGAAAACAGAGTCATCTAGTTCCATCTGACTGCTACTGCTAGCTCACAAACAAAGCTTGCAGAGCTCAAAAGGCTTGCCTGGAAATAACCAGCCACAGCAACACACAAAGGGGGAAAGAGCAATAATGAAAGACAACCGTTGGGTTACTTTAACGTGAAAGAATCTGATTTCAATTTCATTCCATAAAATTCTCATCAACTTGCAGAAAAATTAAATATTGCGTTCCCTATAAATGCTCTCCGTGGGTTGGATTATAAAATAGTTATTGAGAATGGTTTGATACAGGAAAAAAAGAGTCAGCGTGAATTGTTTCTACTTTCAAGCTTCTCATTGGATTGCTCTCACAGAAGTAATACGTGGATTTCTTTTATAATGGAAGTACTGCTTACACAAGCATCAAGTTTTTCTGTACTGAAAACTGCAAGTTAAGTTAAGGAAGGGAAAGAATGCAAAGAAATCCCAGTGGAAGCAGGGCTGCTCACTGCAGGAACTCTTCCACCTCCCATATAACCCAAGTGCTCCTGGAAGGATCCCCAAGGGAGGGTTGATGCCTGTTGCTCACTGAAGTCCACTGGACATCTCACATCACTTCTGAGTTACTACAGCCTAAGTGATATTAAAAAAAGCCCAACAACCTATTCATTAAAATAGAAAAAGAACAGTGTTGTTATGGAAGCTAAGAAGGACAGAATGCAGCTTCCTGTTCCAGGTATTCTCTTTTACCTCCCTTCCCATGCCCAGCAGAGGAAAGAAGTGCAAGCTGTTGCTTTGCTGCCAAACAGCATGAGCTTAAACACAGCAATGCAAGCTGAGATCTGTCAGTCCAGACCTGCACATAATGGAAAAAGAAAAACCACTGAGAAAAGTTGATGGGAAGAGAAAAACACTTCCAAGTTCTCAACACGCTGCAACACGTAACTGTCAGCATAACCCTTCTGTGGTTTGGTTTTTTTGTTTTCTTTCTTCCCCCATTTTAAGTTGTGCTTAAATTGGTAATTTATTGAAAACAAATGAGCAAAACCTTCAGTGTTTCCGATTACCAGCCATACAGCTATTTCTCTAGAGAAGATATCTATTTTATAACCTTTAAAGTTAATGGCAATAGCTTTCAACAAGCTCTGGGGCATAAGGTGTTTGGTTTTGTTCTTTTTTAAACAAATTATGCAGTGGATTTTCATCTTTTGTCCTCTTCTATACAAAGTGCATTTTGACCTTTTAAGCAAGATTTCATGTCTTCCACTACACATAAGCCCCCACCTTCTATTCCATCTTCATGCTCACAGAGCATCCCAACTTGCAGAGGCCCACCAGAAATTAATGACATGTAGAAAGCAATACTACAGCATTAGCTACAGTTTCACAAGGAGAAGGCAACAGAACAAAACAAGGATTCTTGCTGTGAAGAGTAACATCCAGATCTGTCATTTTGCTTGGCTTAATTAAAGACAATTGCTTTGACAATCCATACTATGAGTACAGCTAGCAGTCAACAACCACGTACTGCCAAAGCGTCATTTTAGAAGGAGAGGATGGAAGAAGGAAATACAAAGGAAAACCAGGACATGAGAAACCCTTTCACTCCCACCCTCCTCAAGGCTGAGCTTTGCAGTATTGGACACATTTGCCAATCACACTCTGCTGAATGCTGTCCTATAAATACATTACGTGTATTTCTTTAATATTTTGTCAAAGCACAGCGCAGTGCCCACCTGACAAGAATCAATAGGAAAAATCCTTTTCTCTCTTTGACACAGCATGATGCCATTAAGCAGCCTTCAGAGATTCTGATCTGAGCAGCAAAGTCAGACCTTCCTGATCAATTCCTTAATCCATTTTGAGAAAAGAGACTGATCTTGCTTTTTCGATTTCTGTCCAGGAAACAATCATCATTCCCAACATAATTCACCGTTAAATGGGCCTTGTCTTACGAGAACTTCAGCAGCTGGAAGCAGATGAGGAGCAAGCCAGGATCCAGGAGAATCACCAGGACATCTAACGGGCTTCCTCTGGCTTTCCATTTCTACCTTGGAAGTCACTGAAAGCATTTCCCAGCCTCGTCCTTCATGGATCTTTAAAAATGTTGCTTTTAACATTATAAATAATGCATACATTGGCACCGAAAATCAAAATGATTCCAAGAACTTTTTCCTCCAGAAAAATCTTTAGTTCTCCAAGTGGCTGTTAGGGCTGCCACAACGCAAACTGGGAACAAACCAACATGAAGCTCAAGTACTGATGCCATAAAAAAGCATGGCTGGAGATAACACACTTGCAGTGTTGGTGGGTCCTTCTGCCAAGCTGAAGATGTTTTATGCCAAGACCAGATCATAACAGAGATGAGCTGTTAAGAGCCTACGAACCTGTTACATTAAAAAAAAAATCTCTGACCAAAACCAGCCGGGAGAAGCCCAGCAGACCAGCTCAAGCAGGAGACTTGGGTTGGGCAGTCTCCTCCACAGGTAGGCCTGAGAATGTTCGCCCTTCAGCAAGAAGTTCTTCTAACAAAGTGGTGTTAAAGGAGAGAAATGAGCCCTGCTCGCACCCCTGGCAGCACCCAACCAACCTACCTCGAGCAGCTGCCCCACCAGCCCCAGGCTGCCCTGTATCTTGATGGAAGGTGGCATTGCAGCTGGCACCACCTGGGATCCATGCATGCATGCATGCAAACCCTTCCAGCTTCCTAAGCTCGTGCAAACATGTCCAAACCTACTGCAGGTTTGGCTTTTTAAAAAAAGCAGAAGGTGATCTTCAACCATGCAAATACTAGTTTTAGTAAATCCATTACAGAATTTCATTACCAAAAACTGTCATATTTCATCTGTATGTACGTACTATAACGTGAAATAACAAAGAAAATGTTTGCTGGATTTTTTTTCCCAGTTGCCTGTTGTTTGCTTGCTCAGAAGAAGCAGAGCATGCCGTGTTTGTTTCGTTTTACTTAAATAATTGCTGGGGACTCCTCTGCTTTAGTTCCACGATAGCAAGGCCCTGGCTATACGGTTAGGTGATTACTGTATCTCTGCAGTTCAGTATCTGCAGGGTGTCTGAATGCCACTAACTACTTAAACCCAGTAAAGAGATTACAGCTCACGCTAACTGGATTTTCACAGCTCCGTATCATTCAGTTTGGATTCCTCATACACAGATTAAGAGAGTCCATTAAAACAACAGTCAGCTGCTCCCGAAGTGCAAGGTGCCTTGATATAAAAAGAGCCACATGTTTACATTCAGGGAGAATGTGAGTGTGTGTGTAAATGAAATACTCTTTCAGAAATAATTCTCTATTGAGGAATTATTCAATTTTAAAACCCAAGATAATGCAAATTATATAGTTATAAAAGGACAATCATGGTGGCTGGCAGTTTCAGAGACTGCATAGTTTTGAAAACAGCTTAAAGTAATGTGTGTCTTTGAAGATATAGCCTTCAAATGGATTCCAAAATCTACTTCTGTAAATACAAGGAACAGGCATGCCCTCATCGTACGTGAATTGGGCAGGGAAGCTAATTCAACAAGCATCTCTAACTGATAGAGCTATGAAGATAGAACACAAAACCTACACTTTTGTACTTCCTACCACTACTAAGTTGATTTTCTTCTTTAGAAGTGTTTCAAAGCGCAGAAGTAACACAGCTTCACTTCACAGCAGGTCTTTTTGTGGTTCATGTAGGTATCCGGGCCACCAGACAAGGCAGGGGGGTTTTCCACATTTCTAAATTTAATTCTAATTGGAAAATAGTAAAGAGGAAGGACAGGGCCCATCAATTCAAAGCACGCATAACAAATTTCACTCAGTGAATGCTTACTTCTTCCCAAGCACTTGCATTAAAAACAAAAGTACCACATTGTTGCTTACATTCTAGTCAGAGATAATTAACAGAATTGACACAAATCAAAGAGTTACTGTGGGTAAAAGCTATTTGCTTTCTGGACCTGGATGTTCAGTGACATCCATGCAATTGTGCCCACAGCTCACACGTGTGCTCCCTGCCTGGAGTCCATGCAGCATTTTAGAGTTTGTTAGCAAAACGCAAAGAAACACCATATGCTGCTGCCCCAGTATTGCAGCCACTAAATAAATGAGCATCCTTTTCAGATATAAAAGAGGACTTTTTAGCAATCAAAAAGAAAAACAAGTCCGCCACAGCCCAAATGACAATAGCAACAAATCCAGGTCAAAGGCGAGTGACCCCAGAACCACTCCAGGCATATGGGCAGCTCTTTCCTTTTCAGGGGGAAACATTCACTCTGCTTCCCATTAGCTTTTGCCCGGCTTCCTGTTGAGGAAGTTGTCCTCACTTGGCCTCTCAGTTCCTCCTAAGCTCCAACAAGTGCACACCTTCTGCCAGCAAACCCAACTCAAGTGTTTCTCAAGGCTCTGCAGGTCTGCAGGCACCACCTGCACCGTGCCCTGCAGCAGCTGGGTGGGAACAAAGCCAAATCACTTAATTCCTTCCAGCATAACGCCATACCTCTGAGAGGGCAAGTAATGAAACCTGCATGAGTAAAACTGATGTCAAGGTACCACCATGATTACCCAGGAAGCAATGATACCTTCAGTGAGCTGTGCATTTGGAGCCCTGGAACATCTCCAGCATGAGGATGAGGAGGAATAGGCCTCCTGACACAATCTTGCACTGACTTCAAAGATTCTGGACAAGGTATTGGCTTAAAAATAATCCTTACTTGTTGTATTTCGAAATCAAACTTACAAGTAAGCTATTTGTCCTTCAAACTTCAGCTGCAAAGCAAACATCACTGCACAATACAAGCTTCAGAAGCTTCTTCAAAATAAGGACTAAAAGACAGCCCAAATAATTAACAATAACTGATGAATTAAGACTGAGCACAGTGCAAATTAAACAAACGTTGTAGCACCCTGAACATCAATTTATATTTGTACATTTCTGCTACTTAATAAATGTATCTTGTCATGTGAAATTTTAAAGAAAAGGCCTTGGAGTGACAAAATCAGTCTCAGTGTGACAAAATCCCATTTGTAAGTGAATAGAGATGATTGAACACAAATACCTTAGGCCAACAACTACAGAGATTATGTTTTGGAAGCAGCATGTGCATAATTGGATCAGATAAACAGGAACACTTTGCAGATTTTGAGAGCCACCTCTTGTTGCAGCAGAGGGTATGGGAAGCGATAAGCTACCAGTGGCCCTTTGCATTGTCTGGCCTATTAACATAAATGCTGCACCCAGAGGAATTGGACCTGAATTGAGGCTGGGTAATTGCTGGATGTGTTAAACCCAAAGAAGTCACAGGATCGTTTTTCCCTACTTACATCATACACTGTAAAAGTGAAACGTGAATCAGGACTATCTGCCAAAAGCTGAATGTTGTGGGCGTATGTATTTAATGTGAATCTTACAGACAGAAAGTGATCACTCACCAATTAACAGAAATAGAAGCAGGCAGTGAATGTACAAGCTGTCCACTCACCAGCTTTCCATTGGCAAGACTGGAAAGACAGATTTAAAATAGAAGTGCTCCAAACCACAAATACATCATGGGAAGAACGAAATATTCCTTAACGCAAACAAACAACAGCGTTTTACTCTAAGGCAGTACATTATTGGTTAAATATACCACCTTATCTTCCCATTTTTGCAAAAAAAACAACAAAAAAAAAGATTTATAATGTAAAGATTACCCAATAATTGTCAGCTTTTTCAACAACTGGTCTTAAATGCAAGAATTCACACTACAAATGGATCCATCCCAAACCTTCGTTTGCTAGAAAAGCATTTGCTTAGCAAATGACAACCCATTCCATTGTGACAGAAACATAACAAACAGTTGTTAAAAACCAAGCAGAGTGAAAATGAAAAATAAATAAAGCATTCTCGCTTACTGTCAAAGCAACATTTCCCAGAGCAAACTCCAACTTCCAGCTGCATCTCCTTGCTTTTTAACAGCAGCGCCTCGCTGTTCCTCAGCACACTGAGGGGATCTCTCCTCCCAATCAAACATTTACCCTTCGCCACTGGTGAAAGGCAACAAGATCTCTTTACAATGTCTCGTCTTTTTCAATAAATTTTGCATGAAAACATGTTACCCAAGCACAAAGTTGCCTGCTGTCACGTTGGAAGTATGATAAATGTTTAATGAAAACAACACCACACAGCTTGGTGTCAGACAACAGCTATCACACAGCCCCGCTTTGATCTGAACAGACACTTAAAAGGAGTTCTGAGCGTGCTTTGCACCACAGAACTCCATAACCTATATGCAAATAGGAGAAAATTACCATAAATGACTTCCTGCCGTACCGTGTGCGAAGAGGTGAGGAAAACATGGCAAGCTCCATGAGCATCTCAACACCGCCAAGCTCTGCGATACCCAACGTTCCTCACTTGCTCCTGACACCTCCTGCCAAGCCCTGCCAAGCTCAGCCCTGTGCTGCCAGTGCTTCGGGCCACAGCCAGCAAGGAGCATGAGAAGGAAGCCCCACAAGCACTGCTGAAGTACTGAGGGCACACAGCCATCACAGAGCATCCCAACTGGGAAGGGATCCATAGGATCTCTGAGTCCATCTCAGCCAATGCCAGGATCTGCAGCTCTCCATTCAAGGGGCGCTGTGCATTTAAGACACGAATCTTCAGCTCCATAATGCTTCTCTGGGTAGTTAAGCCGTCGTCAGCCCATTAATGCAAAAACGTATCGATAGCCTAATAAGGAGCAGAAATTAAACGGGTGGTCGGCTTTGATTAATGGCACAACACTTCTTTTTTCATAACAACTGAAAAGCTGCTCTTAATTTATTCCATTAAAAATTGTCAAAAACACTTTAGAAAGTAATTCAGAATTCTCCTGCTGAGAAAGCTAAGGTGAAACCAATAAATCTAGCACAAGTTACTTGGAGCTAACAAGTTTCTTGTCCTCCGGTCCAACAATGAACAATGATCCTTATGAAAACCACACCTCAATCCCTTAAGAACTTAAGCGTTCTTAACCCAATGAAGACTTGAAACACCAAAATTCAACAGTGTGCTCACACAGGACACTGAAAGCGTGTATGCAAGTTGCTTCAAAAAAAGTGAATCTAAAAAAAAGCAGAAGAGATGAACGTAATGATTTAATTAGCAAAGCTGGTGGCAAGGCACCGCAGCAGTAGAAACACACATTTAAGCAAAGCACAACTATAAAAGAGCTTAAGACATCACTGGATTACCAGCATGCAAAAGTATCTGGGGTGAGTCATGGTTACATTCAGAAAAATGCCAGTTTACCTTCACTTGAACTGATCTTCATGAGAGAAGTTGGAAAAAGACAGGTTCAAGGAGCACAAGCAGGAGGAAGCCAGCTGTCAAAGCAGCCACAAGAGGTTCACAGACTGCTGAAGCTGGAGCACCTCTGGGTCTGCTTGGGAAACCCAGGCTGTAGCCAGGCCTGTTTCAACCCTAGACCAGGAATAGCCTATTTGTTATAGGGCTACTAAAAATTTCCTACATTTAATACTTCTTCAGTAAGGATACGCATTAGGAACAGTTACATAACTGGTATATTTAACATACCCAAGAAAAAAGAAACCTCATTGCACAAATAAGACCAAAATTTTCCTGGTTAAGTAAGCCACCCTGCAACACTTAGGAAAACGTTACAGCCTACAGTGCATTTTTAAAAGGTCACTAATGTCCACAAGTCAGGATATAGTCTAGCTAACACTGTGTTAGGAACTGAAAAACCACGGAATAAAGAGCAAAGCTTCCAAACTGGAGCACTGGATTAAGCTTGAAGCTTCAGAAATCTGGGGGGGGGGGGAATACTAAGCCCATTGAAATTAGTGAGAAATCAGAGAGAGAATGCTATTTGGAGGGGAAGAGAGGGGATAGAAAGAGTTGCTCTATTTCTTTGGAGTAAATAATCACTGCTTCTCCATTAAATATTATTATTTCTTAAAACAAGTGACAAGTTATAATGCAGTAGTACTATAACGTGATGGAAAGTACAGCAGCAGCAGCAGAGTGGCACAACTCTAGGCTGCAGCAAGTGAGAACAAGCCCCAGGGCAGCTGCTGTGGGCACAGAAACCAAGGAAGAAAATCTTCCTACCTTTGGAAGGCCTCAGGCAGGCAGGGATCTCCAGCAAGATACCTTTGCCTCCACTGCCAACCCTTAAATGAGGTCTTGGAAGGGTTGGCTCCTGGCTCTACGCCTTCCAGTCACTCAGGCACATTGCATGCACCTGAAATCCTCTGGGCTGGCCCTGCCTTCCCAACAGGTGCTCAGTCACTGCTTCAAGACACGACTTAGCATTTCTGCTAAACAAGTGGAGGAAAACAATGAAACAAAATGTGAGCCAGGTGCAGGATCAGTGAGGATGTACCTCATAGGCATGTATGCAAAAACCCATTTTGGAACCAACTGGTTGCCTGCTTCAGTCTTACCCAGGAGAACATCAGGTTATAGGCAATAAGTACAACATATATATCACATTTTATGTCAGATGAGGTTTGCTGAGATTGTTTTGTTTTAGGAAAAGGGCACACGAGTCTAGGCATACCTGGAGACATCAGCAGAGTGGATCAGAGTGCTAAGGTCTGAACCACTCCCAGCTACAGTCTTCTGGGAGCTCAGGTAACACTGGTGGTGTTGGCTCATTCCTTTGACACACAGACACTGGTTTCCCACTCTTTATTCAGTAATTACATATATTACATATATACATATGTATATATATATAGATAGACACACAGGGCAGCCAAGTGTAGGATCTGATCAACAACCTCGATAGAACAAAGAACACTAAAGTCTTGGGTTTGTTTGTTTTCATAAAAGTAAAATTTAATAAAAGAAACCCAGTGGAGTAGAACTTATTGGTAAGTACTGGGCACCAGATGTCCAGTCTGCACCACAAAATTTTGCAGAGCTAACAGAAAATGGCCATGCATCACAGAACATACACTGGCCCTGATTTAATCAGTTCCATTTTATTTATAACATCATAACACGCAGAAGAGGCGCTGGGTTCTGTAAAATACAAAGGTGAGGGAACACCTCAGAACAGCACTTGTCACTGAAACTTCAGTGAGACCAGGAGAGCCATCAAGGCCTGTGTTAAGCACAAAGCACTGGCAGAGTTCTAGAATGCAGGAATGGCCCAGAGCAATAACGTGCATGATATCACTACTGCAGTCATGGGCTGTAACTAGAGAACAACATCGTTATTTCAAACAGAGAAATATGATTTGAAACTTGGCCTATGAGACTGGATGAATAGAAAAGGCTGCAAGGCCAAGCCAGTGCTTTTGCTTCAGAAATGCTGGCAACGGTTACTCAGCAAAAGCCACACCATTTCTTGGTTTCTTTAATATCTTTCCAGGCAAAAGGAATACAGCTCAAACTACTACTATGGGATTAGGAGACAAAAGCAGACTGATTAGTTCAGAATACGTGAAAATGGAAGGAAAATGAACAGCATAGCAGCAGTCGGATGGCTGCTTGAGAACATTTCTTGCTGCCTGTTTATCTCCAGCTTTATTTTACACAGTCCTCACTGGAAATTAAATAATCCTGATGGAAAGATGGATCGTCTTGCTGCTTATGAATATTTAGGGTATGTTGGTGGAATGCTTTTTGAATATGCATTGCTTTAACTTGTAAGAGAGCACAAAATTATTTCCAAGCGTGATACACCTCTCCCAACCCCATCACTTTTTGTTTTTAGCCAAGTACTGTCTGATGCTGCATGAGCTTCCCAACCTAAACTCAAAGCAGCTGTTACCACAATCTCCCCACAACGGCTGAACAAATAGCATATCCATTAAAACATTTCAGACTATAAGAACAAAGGAGTTCAGATGGTTTGCTCTGAAGGTAACAAAGCCAAACTCCAAAAAATAGCTGACACTCACCCAGCATGCACAAAGTTCAGTGCTCACCCTTATTTGCTGAGTGCCCATTGAAACAGAGCACTGGAGGGACAACAACTGGTTTACAGTGGCAGATTCTCTTCTGCTCTGGAAATCTGCCCAGATCTTTCCTGTGAAGACAAGACTCGCTTTGGAAAAACCTAAGGTTGCCCTGATTTAAAAATAAAAGCCACAAGCCCTTCCCCTCCCATGCCTACAAACCTATACAATAAAGTGCTGGAAACAAAGTTATAATGAGCATTTACACGAGCCATGAACAAAGAAGAACATTTTCTCCATAATTAGTTCAAAACCGACATTTTGACCCTCTACTTTAGAGAAACAATCAAGTCTCAAATATATGGCTGCTTATACTGGATGATGTAGTGTCGAGAAGCCCAAGAACAAAGGAAAAAAAACTCAGTTTCGTGATTTCATCTCACGTATAAGGTAAGAAAGCACACAGAACAATGACAGAGACACGTGCAAACATCCCAGTGTCCACAGGACGTGAAAGTACAGGGGCTACTGGAGGGGGAATGGCTGTTCATAAGGGTGGATAGTGATAGGACAAGGGGGAATGGTTTTAAGCTGAGACAGGGGAGGTTTAGGCTGGATATGAGGAGGAAGTTTTACACACAGAGGGTGGTGAGGCACTGGAACAGGTTGCTCAAGGAGGCTGTGGATGCCCCATCCCTGCAGGCATTCAAGGCCAGGCTGGATGTGGCTCTGGGCGGCTGCTGGTTGGTGACCTGCACACAGCAGGGGGTTGGGACTGGATGAGCACTGTGCTCCTTTGCAACCCAGGCCATTCTATACTTCCTGAAACCAGGTTTCTTCAATCACACCAAGTACCTTCAAAAACATTCAGATGTAAAAGACCTTCATAATATTTAAAGCAGCTATTTTTCCGTCAATACATTCCAAACACACTTTAAATTGGAAACTCTATCTGGTTCCTTTACATGGAGTACCTGCAGGAATCTATCCCAAATACAGAGGCCTATTTTTCCCCTCTAAAAAGAGTCCCCAGCTGCTGGAGTTTCTAGAAGAGCCCAAGTGAGCAGTCTTACAGAGCAGAATGTTGTACTGTTTGCTTGTCTGCCCCAGCACCGTGTCAGCAGGGCGAGCAGGGAGCTCCCAGGCCAGGCAGCCAGGTGTGGTGCTGCAGGGAGCAGCAGCAGTCGCAGGACCTGGTAAGACAGCCCCAGAGGAGAGCTATATTAAGAGTCCTAATTCTAGCCATACCCATAAGGGGACATCTGACACCACTCCAAGACAAAAAACCTTAAATTATAACATATGCCCACAAAACAAAACAAAAGAAAACACAGAGGAAAGCCAACTCACTGCCTTTAGCTAACTAGAGCCAACCGTAGGACAGGTGAGCTTCCCTGGAAGCTCATCTCCTTCCTGCACTTTTCAGCCACATAGAAAATAAACACATGAATAAATGAGAAAGAAGAAGAAATCTCAGAGCTTGGGAAGCTTGAGAAAGTCTCCTACAAAAACAGAACTGTAATATTTCTGCAGTAACTGTAAATAGCAATTGACTCACAGAGCTCTGCGTTCTCTGTTTCTAAATATGTTGCTTTGCAAAACCTTTCAATGTGATGCTGATACCAACTAAGTCTTCAGAATGACAAATAAGGGAAAAAGCTCCTCAGATCCATATTGTCTGGATAGATACACTTTGATCACTATTTGATTCAATTGATACACACACCCCTTCCTCTCACCCCATCCCCAAAAAGTTTATTAAGTATAGATCACATCAATATCATCCTGGGTACATTTCAGCTTGTAGCATAATAATGCTCTGAGCAAGAAAACCCAATACAAAGCCCACTGGTCTGTCCCTGGACTCAGAGGAAGATGGTCTGATGTCATATAATGTTGCTATCATCAGCTCGTACTCTGTGTCTAACTACCCTGGACACATCCCAAACAAGGCATTTTGTATTCAAATGTAGCGTAAGCAATTTTCTAAGTTATCAAAACACAAAGGTAAATTGTTTGCTTCCAACAAAATCGAGGCACTTCTGAGTTCTTCCTACTGTTATCTGATATTGATCCTTGCAATAAAAGGACCAAGTCGGGCAGTATGTTAATAAAGCTCTGCAATATACTGCAGCATGATTTAAGACGTGCTTCCACATAAAGTCCAGAAACCTCTCACACACCAAATGTATTTGTGCTCAGTATGGATTCCTTCTCCGTTCAGAGCCCTAGAACCTGCTTCATTAAAAAGCAATTTTGGATGCAACATGCAGGCCTCTCTTCAAGTCCTCCAGAAGTACCAAACACATTCAGACTCCAGGTAAACAGGTAACAAGCTTCAGACACACTGTAAGTATCTCAGAGGCTTCAAGACACGCTGAATCCTACTGCAACAGTGACAATAACTGACAATAACTGCAACAGTGACTGATGGATGACAAAAATCACAGAGGGGTTTGGGTCGGAAGGGACCTTAAATCCCCCCAGCCCCACTCCTCCCGTGGGCAGGGACACCCCCACAGCCCCAGTCCCCAGCACTGCAGCAACAGGGCACCCCGCAGGGGCAGCAGTGCCAGGGCATCACTGCCTCAGAGTGAATATCCCCACGTGGTGCAGTAAAATTAGGAAAGCAACCCTTGAAATGCATGGAAGACACCATCTTTGAAGTTCCCAGCAGTGTATGTGCTATAAATAAGAATAAAAATGTGCAAATAACTAATTTACATGAATACTTACATAAACAATAATATAACCCAGAGCAAGCAGGAATTATATGTGAGGGACTAAGTAACCAGCATTGCCAAGCTGTAAAACCAAGCAGATAAATGCAAGCTGTCTCCATGAATGCTGGCAGAAGGTACTGTTGTAGAAATTCCCTTTTAGTGCTAGTGGGAAAGCACCAAAGAGAGATTCAAGAAGGAGGTTCAATATAGCAGCCTTCCATCTTAAAAGACAATCGCATAAATAGAGAAAAAGATAAACATTCCACTAAAAGTTGTAGGAGATTGAGATGTATAACACAGAGGTAATTACATAAACTGCCTTCTCTGAAATCTGAGAAAACAAGATTAACAATCTAAGTCATTTCAAGTGAAAATTATGTTGACAGCATGTTTTGAAAGGCAGTCCATCATTCAACCACAGCAAGTATATACACTGAAACTACACTTGGAGCTACAAATGGAGCCCAACAGAAATTTCTGTCAACACACAACTGTCGGGGGGGCCTGGGAGGGGGGGAACCCACCATGCAGTGAAAAGCACTTTCTCATAGGAAATAATCATCATACTCCAGTGCTCTTCATTTTTTAAACTTACGATTGGAATGCATAGAAAAGGAGTTATAGTAATCTATCGAAGAAAAGCTATTCAGCATATTTGCAAAGCAAGGGAAGAAAGAATTGTAAATTGAACTGTTATTTTGTTCAAAGCGATGCCACATGCCAGAATTTTAAAATACTAAGAATTATACGTTTCAAAGGCTTCCCAACAATTCCCGTTATTTTTATGTAAGTAGCAAATATTTTACAAAATAAACTGAGGAAGACAGCACAAACCATTCCCTGCTGTTATCAGGGCTGCATTATTTGTCATCTCACTTACCCCAGCTTCGTGCCACACATCTCCTTCTCTTTGCCTTTGCCTTTCTCTTTCACTTTTTCTTTCTCTCTGCCTTTACGCCGCTCTCTTTCACGAGACCCACTGTGAGTCCTCCTGTGACTGGATCTTTCACTGCTCCGACTATAGGAACGCTGTCGAGGTCTTGAGCGCGATCTGCACAAAATCCACAATATCAAAATTTAGCAATTGCACATTTTTGGGATTCCCTGCACGTTAGATTTGTAATCTTGTCCAACTATTTGGAACACACGTTCAAATCATTTAGTGATTTAGATCCTTAAGTAAAACCCTGCCAAGTTCTCAAAAGTGAGTAAGAAAGCATTGTTTCTACTCTAAAGGAAGAATATGAAATAAATTAAACCACAATAGACAGTACTAATGCATGAACAAAGCAATTAGATCTTAATAATGCAGTCTTGAGGGCTGTTGGAGAAAGAAAGGATGAAAAACAGTGAATTTTTACACAATAATCAACTTATCTTAGCAAATAATCAAAGAAGTTACGGATGCTAATAAGTTCCTGTACTTACATATTAAGTACTTTATTACTAATACCAATGTTCCAACAAAAGCAAAAACAGGAGTGGCATTTACAGTTCCCTGGCTTTAGCCTTCTGCTGACACATACGTAGTTTTTAATATCAAATCTCAGTCTGAAACACATTCTGCAGAGCATCTATGCACAGGCCAACCCTACAGTCCAGTACAGCAGGGAAGTGCATACAGGTGCAGGGGTTTGTGCTCACAGAGCCCTCTGTTCTTGACTTCAAGTTCTCGAGTGGCTCCAGGATCCCCTGTGCTCAATCACCTTACCCAGTCCTGCACTGTTACTGATGTACTTGAATGAAAAAAGATCCAGTACTATTAGGACACAACTGTCTCTACGTGTATCCAAGAGAACCTTTCATGATTCCCAATTTTCTGATTTATAATTTATCATCAATCAATACATCTCTGCTGACGGTACATGAGCAGCTAAACACAATGCACATTTAGGAGAACAGCAACACCAGTTCCCACTAGTTCCCAGTACAACACCAACCCCATAAAGGTTCTCATGGCACCTCATTGAAAAGTTTCATTAAGTACCAAGAGGGCTGGGGGACAGAGAAGGGCATTTCATAAACCTGGATGAGAATTATTTAGCACCTTTCGGACTCCAAAGGCCTTTAAAAGCAAAATCACATACAAGAGATCACTCAACTTTAAAAGCAACAACTGTTTAATAAAACTCAACAATAGAATAAGCAAAAGAAAATACTACCTCCAGATGAAGCTATAAATCAAACCGAGGAAGAATGCTGTTATTGAGTCTGGAATGTGTCCAGCGCGCTGGGGTTAACGTACCTAGCCTTGCCATCGTGCCTTTCAGACTAGCACCAGGGGTCAGAACCTCCGTTTTAGGTTTCATTCAGCAGATGGCATCCCTCGCAACACTATATCTTCTATTATTGGTCACAGTATTAGCACTTACACAATAGATCAAATTACCACTTAAGTAAGTGGTACATTTCCCTTCTCAGGACGGATTTTTATTATGTCGCCACAAATTCCAGAATTCTGTTTGCTCATCTAAGTAAAACAAACAGCAGATACAATTCACATGCAGAAAAACAGCTCCTAGAAATTAGCAATAGGTTTGTCACACTGAATTTGTAAATGTAGATTTGCACTGAACGCTTCCAGCAGCGCTGACAAACAGATGAACGTTTTCTTTACAGAACCTGTCCCTGTTCTCCCATTTACAGTCTTCTGTACCCATAAAATTCATTCACCTAGAGCGATCAATAGTCACTCTTTATGCCTTGAGTACTGCAGTTACAAAAGATAGCTGGTCCACTTTGTGTTCCCTGTCCCAGCCACGCAGGGAGGGAGGTGTAAGACTATCAGTGGGATGCTACCATGAAAGTCTTAACAAAAATGTTAAGTTCCACTCCACAGAGGCCAACCCCGCAGGACACACAGCTTGGTCAGTCCCCAGCTTCATCCTGACTGTGGTGCCCCACTGTAGCACACATCTAATGGGAAACATTACCAAGCTGATGCAGTGCATGCTGCCGGTGCACTAGAAAGCACCTGCAGAGCCTTTCCCATGCGCTGCCTTCCAGGACGCGATGGACCCTGTGTTCATCAACACGGAGCGAGGCAGCCAAGGGAACTGCATAACAAAATTCAGATCAAGAGAGCTGTAAGCAAAACAATGCATCATACTGCTTCAAGCAGTTGAGTACCCAGCACCGCACCCTCCAGAGGGGCCGGGTTCAGCCCCAGCAAAGCAGCACTCACCCACACAGCTCCATCCCACCATGCTTTGCACAACACAGCCATCTTTCTGGAGCCCCAAATCCTACAACATTTGCCCTAGGAAAAGCTTCATGCAAACTTCCAGGCCCTGTAATAAGTCCAAAACACTCAATAAGCTCATAGCAGCAGAGAACAATTTCATAAAGTGAAAATCTGAGCACGCTGAGGTTGCTACTCGGTGCCTAACAAGTTGCAGCACTTTTCCATTTGCAGCACAATGAATTCACCTGCATGCTGCTACGAACTAATACTGCAATATCCTGCAGAAAGGGAAGGCAAGCTGTAACTTCACGGCACAGAGCTACATGTCACCTGCACCAAGATGCCCTCCAAGCAGAAAGCCCACAGATCGAGAGGAAAATGAAAACCTCTATTCTTATTGCTATCGATTTTTTTTTTTTTCCATAATCCCAATTCCTAATGTTGGAAAACATTTGAATTACACAACTATGGGAAGATTTAAATAAAAACAAGGTGGGAAGTAGGCTGGCAGCACAGCCCCTCCCCCAGCACCCAGAACACCCACCCGCCATGCCAAAGGTTAAGTCATTTAGGCAAGTTCAAAGATCTTCAAAGGGCTCTTAGATCCAGATAAGCCCATATGTTACCAAAATTCTGTGAAAAGCTATTACTTTCCAATCCGCTTTTCATGTCTAACTTGCAGAACACACAGATGCTTGGCATCACTCGGTATCCCAAAATTCTCACACCAGATAATCAAGGCTCGCCAATAACTTCCCTATCTCAAATCCTACCAAACGTCTTTATTCCATCAACACTTAGTCCACTTGTAAAAATTGAAAGTATCCATAAAAGCCCATTCTGTTACTGCACAATAAGTGTTAATTTGCTAATTTCTTCACAGGTAATCAATTAAAATGTAAAATATTGGATAAAATTAGTTGCACTAAATTTAACAGCTGCTCCGTGAGCATAATTAGTTTCACAAGGGCCATATGTATTCTGAACAGAGACAGAGTTGAAACAAATAAGCAGATTTTAAAACAAGTTTGAGGAAATCTGCATTTAATTAGCAGGTGGGCACTACAACTGCACAATGTTTTTATACATTTATATTTATGAAGTGACAGAAGATCTAAAGGCTTTTTAAAATGGCGTTTATTGTTTGAATGGGAACTGTTTTGCTGCATGCTAAAGTGATTTAAATCCTTATAGCTCCGCTTTGAAAAAATCATAAATGGTGAAAGAAAACATGTGGAAAACTGTAAAACTAGAAAGAATTTGCGACAAAAAGCAGATACACATACCATAACCAAAAGGAAACTACACTTAATTAAATGTACACTACATCTGGAATATCAGCCTAATAAAACGTGAAACTATTAATTTTCATTGTTCTAAAGGAAATGAGGTCAGTGTCGTTTAGTATTTCCCCAATTATATTGCACTAAAGCATTGAGCTGTATCTTATAGCTACAATCTCATCTTTGCAAAACACTACGATCTGAAAGCAGCCACCGAAGCAGGCTTCTTCAATAGAGGAATTAGAATGCAAATGCAGGAAAGCTGAAATAAAGAAAAAAAGCATTTCTGCACTGCAAGTAAGGCTGTTTTGGTTTGGTTTTTTTAGGGGGGGGAGGAACAAAAACAATTTTCCTGGCAAATAACAACCACAGCTCCAAAGTTTCTGAGCTGTCAAGTGCTTTGCTGGGACTCTTTTTCCATCAGCTGGCACAACTCTTATGAGCTTATCAGTAGCTCAATAACCACAAACAAAGCCCAACAAATTCACGCCTTTTTAAGACTTCAGCAATATATCACAAGTCTGGAAAGAACAATGGAACAACTGCATTGCATCACGCCTGGATTGTCACACTGCTAATAGAGACACACACAAACACGGCTCATTGCAGCACAATGACATGTTCTCTTACAAAGCATGTCAAGGGAAGTTTTCCTGTTTAACTCAAAGCCACAAACACACAGCACAGGTTCCTGAGGAATGTGCAACAGTTTCAAGCATCAGCTGCAGTTGCTCAAAGCGTGGAAGTTAATAACATTTTTAATTTGGACATGGATACCACTACAGAGCCCGTCTTATTTTGTTTGCAATTTAAAAAGGCATTTAAGGAAGTTAAATACAGACAATATGCTAATGATAACGTATAGATAATATGGCTTATATATTGCTGAAGTGAATGAAAGATGAAAACATGCACAAGCAGGGGGTCAGCTTTTAAGTCTGACATGAGTCTGGCGTTAAGAGGAAAGAGACACTGCTTCAAGGCAGCTGTTCAGGCAGTCAGTAAGAGAAAATAGAGGTATTAAAGATAGTAACAACATCATCCACTGCGCTGGAGACAGGCAAGATGAAATATAAGCAGCAACAGAGAATCAGGAACACAGTTCGCAGAATGGCGAAAATGGATTCACCAGATACAGGCATCAACTTACTTCAGTAATAAACAGTTCTCCATCCATAAATCATGTTAATTACATAATTAAACATTTGAGGAAATTGCACTCAAGCTTCCAGTAAACTGTAATTAAAAACAAACAAACAAAGCAGTTACTGAAATCTTGGCATGAGGAGCACATAAATGCAGCAGGACAGCAGAACGGGCAGAAAAGACATTGCTGCTGGGTTTGGTTATTCTCAAGCCACCCCTTTGTTACCAGTCCCATCCTTCTGACTGCACCTCCTGGGCCCCTGCCCTCAGCCCAAAGGAGGGTGGGATGTGCTCCCTGCCACAGCCCCTGGCCACCCAAAGATGCAGCACCGCCACTGACTGTGCACCTCGAGGTTGGTGTGTGCCCACCGCACTGCAGAGCTGTTGGGAAACCTACAGGGCATCCGCAACCAAGTGGAAAAAAAGTTAACTTTATGGGTCTTTCTGGAGCCATCGAGCTTTTCTGTCAGCAGTCAATGGCTCAGGCTTGCTTCTTGTGTGCTTTGGACAGAACTCCTTGCCTGAGGGAGAAGAGGGGAAAGCTGAGCACAGCCTTTCTGACATTGAGAGTGCACCAGCTTTCCAATGGAAAGCTACAAGCAGAAAGCAGACTTCACCGAGTGCCACCTGGAAAACCAGAAATATAAAGCAGAGACTAAACATCAGCTGTGCCAGCAGTAGTGCTTGCTGGGGTGTTGTTACAGAACCCTAACAAAGCCAGTGACACCAGCCTGCACGCCACTGGAACTCGCTCCCTACACGAGCAGCTCGGTGAGGAGCACACTTCCCTGTGGACACACATGCTATCTGTTTGAGCAGGCCAGACACACATTGAACACGTGGAAGCACATAAACCAACGGCAGCACTGCTGCTTACATGGTATTTCTGCATCCCACACAAAATGACTTACGCTATTTTTCACCAGGCGTCTTACACAGAGGCAGGGC
Source organism: Tetrao urogallus (assembly GCF_951394365.1). NCBI lineage: Eukaryota > Metazoa > Chordata > Aves > Galliformes > Phasianidae > Tetrao > Tetrao urogallus. The sequence goes on from NC_136822.1 coordinate 21,994,619, forward strand.
TATGGGAGCAGCTGCGGCCAAGGGACGTGTAATGGAGTGTGCTGCTGGGGATCTGGGGAGGGAGAACAGCTGTGTGAACAGCTTCCACAGATCTACTGGAGCTGCAAAGTGTTCCACTCCATTAGCCACACAGGAAGGGATTCCCTCCCTGCACAGGTCTGCAAACGCCTGCAATACAACCACTCCAAGGAGCCAAGCATCCTGATCTCTCATGAGGGAAAACACTTTCCTGACTCATTCCCCTTGCTTATCTCTCAGAAGACTTGAAACCACCTCTCTTTGCTGAGATTCCACCTCTAATTAGGAAAACTCAGTTGAAGAACACAGACATTTTTTCCACAAAGTGAGTTTCTCTTACGTAGCGGATACCTCAAACCAGGACTTCTTTTTTTAACCCTGTAATCACATCACCATGACTGAACAGAAAAACTGCTTGGGACTGAACAAGAAAATCTATCATTTATTTCTAATAGCCTTTGGGTAATAAAATAATTAAGAAGTGGGATGTAGCAAACTGCCCTGGCTATTAAATAAAATCAACTCAGAAATCCCTCAACTCCACCCCCCTCCCCCCACTGAGTGCCCATCCTTCCCCCATCCAAAGCTGTCTAGAAGTTCTACACCTCAAGTGCATAAAGACACACACCTACAAGAATAGCCAGTTGTATATGAACTATATATAAACTTCCATGGAAAAGCAAAATTGAGCTCGATAAGAAGTATTCCGCTAATCAGTTAGCCAAAAATAAAAGCACCACGAATCGGCTGAGGACACCCAGGTCATCTTCAGTCTGTGCAAGTGCATAAGGGCTGCTCACCCTGCGGGCGAGGCAAAATGAACACAGCTGTCGGTCTGCCACACAGAGATAGGAGCACGGAGCGCTCCTTGCTCCTCTCACCCATTCCAGAACTGCCACTACTGAGGCTGCAGATAAAGTTCCTTTCCTGCAGGATTAGGAAATCTGAAGAAATGCATGCTTTTTCTTTTTCTTTTTTTTTTTTTTAAAGTGTATATTCTTTCAAAGACACGTATGGAGAAACTTGAATTCTATACGGATTAGTAAGACAACATTCCATTAGCAAGTAAACCCATCACACTTTGTAATTAATTAATTCAATGCACACAGATGCACTTGTACTATTCTCGATACAGCTGGAATACATTTTAAGGAGAGCCCAGTTCCTCCCAGGACTTCCCTCAAGTGCACTGAGTTCTTTGCTCCCCCATCACGCAGGCGTTACTGACTGCCTCTGCCACGACACGAAGATCTGGTCAGACCGCAGAGCAACAAAAATAGTTCAAATTCATTTTCCAGATGGAATCCCCATCCAGGTAATTATTCGTTATAAATTGACCAACGCCTCTGATATTATGTTAAAGAGTGAAGGAATGTAAGGAAGGACGACTTTCTCACTTTCCTGGTGCGTCTGGGAAGCCCAAATTAGTTACAGGTAAGTTCAACTCTTCTGCCTTTGACAAGACCCCTATTTCATTCCTTGTGATTGTAAAACATCTGAGATCGAGGCCTCGCTCGTGGCTTGAGCTTCAAGATATTTATGTAATAAATACATACCCTAATAGCCATGCAGATATGAGACAGCTGGATGAAATCACCTCAGCAGATGCCTGAAATCACTGCAAACAACCACAACCATGAAGGCTGCATGCCCACGGCCCCCGCCACCACCAGGCTAAGCCACTGTGCTGCACACAGCTCAGGCAGTGCAGGCTCTTTCTTTACCTCACTGACAACCAGGCACAAAAGGTTAAATTTTGTGAGCTGTAAAAAAATATATATACACATAAAAATAACTTCAAAAATTGGAGATATTTCACCTATCCTTTACCCTATAAAGCTACATTAAACATAAGATTTTTAAAAAACCATTCTTTTTTCCCTCAAAATTGAAAAAGATCTTAATATACTTAATGAAAATGGCCATCATTTTACTATAGGATCAGAGCTCCAGAAATTAATTCATAAGAAGGCTTTAGAAACTCCTGAAGCAGGAGAAAGAGCAATAACACATTATCCCACATTGGCAAAATGTTTTACCAACACTACATCAACAGTTCGCATGTGTCACGAGTACTTTTTCAACCCACATTCTACATATGCAAAGATTATTTCCTAATTTAAATGCATGTTAAAACGCATCTTGCACGGGTACTTTGCATTTCACAAACACGGGGTGGATGCAGGAGGGCACACTTTTGTCTTCATTTAGCATTCTCCTTTTTTGCAGAGCACAGCGTATTTGCTGGAGGCTGATGAACAACACACAGCTGAGAGGTGGTTAGGGGAGGTCATCACTGATAACCCTGTTGTGTCCTCCCCAGGCCCCGGCTCTAATGACTAATTAAGTCCAAGAAAGGAAAGAAAACCTCAAAAATGCCACATATTATTCCGAAGAAAAAGTGTTTTCATCATAGAAGCTTCAACTGTTACAAAACAGATTGTGAAATAGGACAGTGTATCAAAGGGTGAGGAAACAAAATCTGAATAGCTTCTTAAAATTCACAAAGATAATGAGTAATGAAACTACTTGATTATTACATCTCGAAGTATTAACGACTCTTCTGTCCAACTGATGATACCAATCACAAGCTACCTGCTATCAACATCGGTTACCAAGCTTTGGTTTAAGGACTGTAAGATTGGTATGTCTTCTACCAGCTTATTCTAAGATACACGCTGAAATAAGCACTGTATTATCTAGGTGACTTCATCAGCTGAAGCATGGGAATGCTCCCTAACTCAGGTCTCTGCCAAGGCTGCCAGCAGAATGCCCAGGGCTTGCCCACTTTGCTGGCAGACCAGCAGCACTTTTACTTCCAACACTTCTTTCAGAGCTGGGCAGGAAATTTATATTTGCATCACTTGTTTGTGTTCACCCATTTACTCAATACTAAGCTTTCTCTTCCTTAGTACAGTAGGAGAGCCAGAGGTCCCAGGCGCATTCTCAAAGCTCTCATTAGAAGAGAAACAGCTCTAAATGAAATGAAGTTTATAAAAGTCTTCTGTGATGTGCATTCTGAAAGTCCTCTCACCACATCTACCCAATTTGCAGTTCTTAGCTGCCATAATGGTACAAACCTCAAGTGTGTGACACATTCTTCTTACAGGATAAAGCACCTTTACTTCAATTACGTTACACTGCATTAAGAAGTTCACAAAAGAGGAATGGCTCTTAGCTACAGAAATCGGCTACTTTGTCTAAAGACCAGATAGGAACTTATGAACTACTAATTACAACTCAATGAACATCTTTTCTTCCAAATACAAAACCAGCCTCTCAGACTACATCTGCTGTGAATCCATGCCAATCCAAGAGGGTCCCTGAAAAGACAACCCATGGAAAACGAGGAGAGCCCAGGGCAATGGGAGCACTGGTCCAGGCAGGTCACCATTCCACACTGCAGGGTCCTGACAGCCCAACTCCAGCACAGCCCCGTGCACTTAGTGCTGATCTCCCCAAGCAGATCCCAATGGAACAGCAGAAAGGACCTTTTGTCTTCAGGGAGGAGAAACTCAGCACAGGAAGAGACTTGATGAAGCTAACTTGGCAGTGGAATCCACTCAGAACCCCAAACTGAACACAGACCAGACGATGTAATTTGGTAATTACATAAATGGCAGTTTAAAATCTTAATTGTGAACAGTTTTATAATTAAAATCATAGCTATCCTCACATGATTCCCACTGCACTGCTATACTGTATCAAAGAAAAACATGTCAACAGTTACAACTTCTATTAACATCAGAATTTTCAGTATATACAGAGTTCAAAGTCAGACTAAAACTGCTGCTCCATGCCAATGTTTATGTTTATTTCTTAGTGATAGTTCTGATTGTCTGGGAGCAGCATTTGTGTTACCACACATTTGATAGGGCTTAATAAAATACAATTCCTAACGAGTCTCAATACGAAACACTATTTGCATTTTACTAATTTTTTCTGTCTCCGATACTCGTTCACAGAAGTGACCTCCACCAAATTGCCACTATAGAAATCTCAGCAGTAAAACAATTGAATGTAACCTTAAATAATTCAGCAGCTTTCCATAAAGGCTGGTGTCTGTTTGGTTATGCTACCATAATTCCCTCACTTCAGTGTCTGCCATCTGAACTAACACTCACGACTAAATGACAATTTTTTGCCTTTTGAATAACTGTTTTCCATCAATCTTACCGTTCAGCCAGAACAATTTCTTTTTTCAATTATGTTTTAACATTAAATTACTAGAACCACATTTTCTGCAACAAAAGTGGTAAAGCTGACCTTTATTTTATTAGCCTACAATTTGCTCACCAGTGTTTTCTTAAGCTACGGGAATGGCTTATGTACATTGACAACACCCCACAGATGGTTCTGATTACATTTAACAGGACAACGCGCTCATTGAGAACTTTCACAGACACTTACCTAATGGGATGTCACGTTAAATCTGACAGAGTCAGATAAAATAACTATCTACTAATTGTAGTGTATCAAAAAGGTCATTTCCAAACGATACGCGCGTTTCCAGTGCCATTATTGACAGCACCAGTGCACTAACGTTTATGCAGTAATGAGTTCTCAAATGAGCACAATTATTGCCCAGGTTTCCTCTGGCAGAAGATGCCCTTGAATCCACAGAGCTGTCAACATCCTGGAAATAGATGCCCCTAACTGCAAAACTCTGGTCAACGTCAGAATTTGATTTGACTACTTCTTGCTTCCTCTGCTAATGCTTAATGACTAATTCCTCAGAGATACCCTTAAAAGCCCTAAAATATTGTCCTTGGGTAGAAACTTTCACTCGGCAATCAATCGGGAGCAAATTAGATGATTGTGTTGAAATGCATTGCACTGTTTAAGCTAACAAATGAATGAAGAAAGGTAGTATATAGGAACATATGCCACTACACTGAAGTTGCTAAAAGGGTCTGTTGGAAGAATATTTGGTTTCCAGTGAAGCTAATACGCTGTAAGAAGGGACAGTGATGAAAGAATACCAAGTCATATGGAAATCCAAATATAGTGACAGACACAATTATTTTACTAATTGCTAATGAATACAGTCAAGTGGCATCAAAAAGCCAAACTTTGCTTGGACTACTTCAGGTTTTGACCTCCGCATGAGCAAATGCATTTCAAACTGAAGCCCACCAAAATTGATTAACGGCGCCAGCCAAGGCCAGCGTGTAGCTGAAGCTTTTTTCCATCTATCACATGGCCCCAAGGATAGTTAAATGAACCTTAAAATGGCTACAAACAGCTCAATGACTACACAGACTCCTGCCAATTAGAAATAATTAGGCAGTCATTTTGGTGGTAAGTCTTTTTAAGTGCATACATAATGATGCAATGATGCTTATTAGCGATCTCATATGAGCTATGCTCAAACAGCCTGGAATAATTATGCAACTATCACAAAGCCTTGCACATCTCTGTACTTCACCTTAATGCATTTAAAAATCCACTTCATTACCTCCAGTAATTAATCCTCCATTAATTGCAGGAAAAGCCCAGTTTACCGTGCTTCGTTTCTAATTATCTTATAAATAGTTATGGTTCTAATTAATGTGTTCATTAAGCTGAATATCTTTCTCAAAGCCACGCTCAGAGCAAAGGTTCCGCTTTTGAGAGAAAAAGCCTAACTAGCCATAAGGTGAGGCCATTTTAGTTGTATTTGCTTTTATTTTAGTATATTCAACCTCCTAATTGGCATTTAAAATCTAATTTGGAAGAACTTCAATAAGACTATATACTAGAAAAATAGAAAAAGGATTTTTTTCCCCCACACCCATTCTCCAATCAAGAAGCTCTAACAGCAAAACTTTCAGCACAGCTTTTTGATATAGGCTGGTGACAGATTTTCAGTGCTATGCCACAGATTAATTTAAATCCTATTACAATTTAGCTTACCTCTGCTTGTGCCCACAGAAGAGAAGCAACAAATTTAAAAGCAAAATAGGCACCTAGCAACGTATGAATGGTTGAAAAACATCCAGTGGCCCTCGCCTCCACTCCCTATCATATGAATCAGCAGAACAAAATTATAAAAGAATTAAAATAATTCATTCAAGCTGAACATCATTCCTTAAAGTTGAGTTCTTCAGTCTGCCTTAACTAGGAGCTGATATAACCCTGTAAAAACTGCAACTGAAGAATATTTTTAAAGCAATATTTATGGGCAAGGAGATCTAAAGCTGAAAGCATGCCCTGCACAGTACTCTGAGGAATGAACGCAAGCAGAAAACTTGAGGTCAAAAGAAAATTCTACCAAAAGTACATCCAAAATATTTAGTTACAGCAGCACTAAGATACAGACATTATTTTCTTTCTTCTCCTAGATTTTAAAGATTTTTTTTTTAATTTTTTTTTTAAGACATACACAATACTTCAGTGCATCCTTCTCCAGTTACTCCATGCCTTTCACATTTTCCCTTATGTGGTCATCACATATTCAACATAAATAAAATATTTTGCTGAGGCAATTGCTTCAGCTCTGCTTTGATAGTAAAAAGACAAAGGCTCTACACATGCATGAAATCAGCAATATGCTTCTTTCTTTTTCTTCCTACAACATTACACCTGAATTGAAAACCAGGAATCGCTGAAGTCAAGTGCAACTTTGACGGAGCTGAAGTAAACCAATAAACCTATATTAGAACCAGATGAAGCATTAGCATCTATATATATTCCTGCTCTTGCATTTCAGTGCCTTAGAAACCAGCAGCTCTCCCTGTTTGAGGGCCATTTCGCTTTACAACTCTCTCATCAAACCCCAGCTTCAACACCCCAGGCTGAAGCCTCTTCCTCCAACCTGCACTCTCCTTTATGAGTGCTCTCGCCCTGCTCTCCCATTCCCCACTCAGGCAGGGCACAAAGCTGCTTGCTCTGCTTGCTGACCAGCCTCCATGCATAGGCAGGGGTGAAGGCAACAACATACCAAACAACGAAGGGGCAGTCAGCAAAGTGTCAGAGATCCAGCTCACATCAGCTTAACCTGATGAGGAAGTCACCTCCAAACTGCACTTTGCTCAGAACATCAACAAGAACATCCACTGCCTATCTAGACCTTGAAGGGCAGCTGATTTATATACAATAAAATTCATTGATACAAAGGTACCTGAAGCTCTGCACATGGCAGCCACTGCTCTACTTCGCTACTTGCTGAGCAATCCCTCCAGCCCAGATCCTGGACAAAAGCACGGGAACACCCTGAGTGCAGCTTCCCAGCAAGGCTTGTTCCCAAGTCCTGGCTCCCCAGGAGCTCCCAACCAGCCTCCAGAAACAGAAGCAAGACTTCACAGTTAAATATCATATCTCCTTAGTAATTAATTTCTCCCAGGGCTTGATACATTTCTAGCAACTTATTTAACTGCCAGTTTGAAAAAGGCACAGCATCAAGCAGCACAGCATACTTCAATAGTCGCTGACCCCTGCTCCAAGGTGGCCGGTTCTAAGAACAACAGTCTTGTTACAGCTGCTTTTCATGGAACTTGAATGAAATAACACAAGAATAATACACAAAAATAATTGAGAAGGACTACATAAAGTAAACAAGGAACAGAATCTACGGGGGAAACAGTAACCCATCATTAAAACTGTGATGAACGTGGATGCTAAGCCAGGGTTGTACACAGTCTCAGCTCTGGCACGTCCATCCACGGCATGGTTGACAGATACATTCAACAAAGTGCAGCTTGGATTTTTGGAATAGACAGGACTGACAGCTACTGGCACACTGCTGCTACAGAGTAACTGCAAAAAAACCCAGCAAGAGGAGCACACTGACAGCTCCATGTAAAAAGGGCAGCAAAACACTCTGGGCAGCAATGCCTGCATTTTGCCTGTGTCTTTACAGCCCAGGTACTGCTCCTGCCACACGTTATTAGACAGGCAGGAATCCATAGCAAAATGCTCCTATTAAATTCTACAAATGTTGCGTTTCACATGCTGATAATCGGATTCTGGAAACTAACACTGGAAACAGCAGCAATTTACTCCTGCAGACAGTGATGGTCTTGTATTACCAATGCATCTTTAAGACATCTGCTCTGTGTTGATTTGCATAGCAGCCTCTAGAAACACGATCGCTGTGGCAAAAAATGAATAGATTCATGGCCAGACTTGTGGTAATGGAGGAAAAGAGGATTAAAAAAGTAGAAATATGCAACAGTCCAGAATTTAGACTGAAATAAAAGAGACGATTCTCCACCAAAGAGCATCAAATTATTCTCATACTTCCTTAAGTATCTTCTCCCAAACAGAAAACTGCAGCTCAACCACTGCCCCCCACATTAAAAGGGGGGAGGCAACCCACAAGAAGTCCCTTTCCCAAAAGGAGGAATGAAAGGCTTTATAAAAATAAGAAGCTGCATTAAGAACACATTCTACACACATAACAACAGGACTGCTTTAGAAAAAAGAAGTTTCCATGCAATTAGATTCAATAGTTAGCTCTAAATGAACAGCAGTCATGAATTCATATGTTTAAGGCTTTTTTTTTATATATATATATATATATATATATATATATATATATATATATATATATATATATATATATATATATATACACACACACCAATGAAAGGCATCAAAGCAGCTGTCACTAGCAGCTATCTGCCCTTATTGATAACTTCAGGGCCCCTGGCATTGCCTTATGAAGTTTAATTTCCCAAAGTGGTCAATTAGACCTTGGTAATGTGTGCATTGGTGGGTTATTGCTCTAGGATATCATGAATGCTACTGCTTCACTCCTTTACTTATTCCACTACATCTGTGCAGAATAGTTGTTAATTTTTTTTTTTAAAGTAACTTATTATAGCTAAAAACATGTTTTAGAGACAACTGGTGATATAAATGCAATGGAGTAAAACCCTAAATGAAAAACTTCAGGTGTTGATTTATCACTGGAAAAAAACAAAGAGTATCTGCCATTAGCATCTGCAGAAAAACCTCAAGACCACATGAACAAAACCAATCCAAATTCCACTAGTTCTGCCCTTCCTGAAGCCTTTGTTTGAAGTGCAATGCAAGAAATACTACCTGTATTTTTTTTTAATTAAATATACATTCTAATGGAACAAAAACTCCTAACCTCTCCTAGCCCTCCCCGAAGAGAAGAGATGCACACAATGCTGGCATCAGTCCCTCCCGTGATTGCAGATGTGGGTTTGTGCAGTTAGCTGCATGCCACAGTGCCAATCTGCCTAGCAAGGAGAAGAGGAAAAACATCATAGGCAGCAGATCAAACCTGTAAAAGAATAGCAACTCCAGTAGTTACTAGCAGGCAACGAAGCATTTTGGGAGAAATATTCTGATAGCATTGCTTGCTTTCTTATTGGACTTCCATCTGCTTCTCTGTAGAAAATTCTTGGATCCACTTCCAAAGACAGTAATGTTGAAAAAGCCTTTCAATAGATTCAGACAGCTTTTCACCACTGCCTGACAATTTGTGCCCAGCCTTGTTTTTCACAGCTGTCTTGCCCTCATTCCCAGATATTTTTTTTTACAGCAGATACTCAGAGTCATGTTGGTACACTCTTCCTTCCCTCTGCTCTTGAAGTCACTATTGCTGTCATTGCTCAAAAACTTTGCTTCCAAGTTCCTTCCATGTCCTTTCCAGGCAGCCAAAAACTCACAGCAGCTGATGCCCACAGGGCAGTGAGTCCAGGAAACCCTCACTTTCTCCCCTAGGCCCTTCCTGTCCTCAGAACAGCTACCAGCATCTATCCTCCAGCTGAAACCAATCTCATCTTCAACCCACATTCTTGCATCACATTTCAATTCAGTCCTGTTTCTCAACAATCTTGATCACAAAATAAATAAATAAATAAAAATAAATTAAAAAAAAAAAAAAAAAAAATCAAGGCTCTAGGTTCATGCAGCTGCAATTCATCTTATACACATTACAACCTTTGACCACTACCTGAGCCATGCCTTTTATCCCTTACCTGTCATTGTCTCATCTACCACACGTTGCCACTGACATTAAGATCTACCTCAAAACTAGATCCTTTTAATCTCCCTCTCTCCTAAGAGCCTTTGTTATCTTTTTATTATCTTTTCAGGCTGATGCAGTTACTAGAAAACTCCTCCCCAAGTTGTTCATAATGGAATCTATCCCCTGATACTCCTAGCATAACCTATTTGAGTGCTCTCCTGTTCTCCTGCTGCTAAAAGGAAGTTTTGAAGGCAGGTTGGGATAGATTATGTCTTGATCCAACACTTGCTATCACCTGTAAGCTCTGATAGGCTGGGGCACATTCATGCAACCACACTAAAAACATGATGCATGGGAAATAGGAGACTAACTGAAGAAGGAAAGGCCCCTTCCTATCCACCATCCCTCGTAAGGCAAATACCAAAGCACTCAGTGAATGCTGTTTGTATCTTTCAGAAGTTATATGCACAACATTTCACTTTGCAATATTGTCTCTTTGCTAAAATACTTCTTTGTTCAGATTTTATTAGAAATCACACAATCACAGAATTGCAAGGGTTGGAAGAGACCTCAGTATTTAAAAAAAAAATAATAATTCTTAAAGGAAAAAGAAAGCTCACACGAAAGACAACCGACTCCTGCCAGTACTAAACAGCCAAACTTGAAAAAAGCTGAGGCCCATCACCATACAGTGGCACACTGTAAAACACACAGAGTAAACCAACAATGCAAAGCAAGGATTGACAGTTTGCCCCAACCAGGAACAACTTCTGACTGAAGCTGTGACCTCCTGAGCACAGATCAAACCCACTGGCAAGCATCTGTAACTTCACAGTAAGCAGCACCTAGCATTGCATTTCTGTTTGAAGCAGCAGTGTTGAAAGTACACCCAGAAGACGTGTGTAGGGGAGGAATGTTGTAATTCCATCAGCCCTGTGCATCAACCAGGTGATGCAAATTAAACCATTTACAGAGTTTACTAAAGCTGTGAACCTGTCCAGATATTTAAATAGTACTGTGGGGGGATACAAACGTATTTCTCTCATTGTTACTATTACTTATTGACCCTTTTTAGCCAGCTCTTTGCTTTTACTGTCATTATTTACCCATCCTCTTCAGTTAGCTCTCCTCTGCATAAGCAGGACCTTATTTTCCAAATAGCAGGACTTACAAGCACCAAAACCAAAGAACTCTGACAACCTATGAGGGCTGGATGCAAGACAATTCTTGTTTACTTTGGTAGGATAAGAACAACTTGAGGCAACAACCAGACTCCAACCCTATTCCAAGCTACCCGTAATGAGTAAGTCACCATGCCATAGATTGCAATGAGATGCACACATTTCCAAACTAAATTGGAATGGAGTTCAGGAAACAATTTGTAGTCATGTCGCCGCCCCAAGCAACACGAAAAGCCACCGATCAAGCACCTCCTTTGCTGACCACCCAGAGACAGCAATTTCACCAACAAGATTACACTTCACACTGTATTACCCCATAGATACCTACAGGTGTACCAGCTGTTATTGCATCACTCACGTCGAACTTTGTTACACATTTCAGGACAGGATTCTTCAGTTTAAAATAACAAGAAAAGCCAAAAACGTTTGGCAGACAATAAAAACAAGCTTGCGTATTTAAGGACAATTATAGCAAAATGCTCTGCGACCACAGAACTGTAGGAAGTCAAGGAAAAAAAGGTTAACATCCTTTGGTTAAACCTATTTAAAGCTACACGAATTAAAAGACTGAAATCCCAAGTTCTGACGTATTTTCCTATACAATTAACTTGCAGAAAGACTGCAGTGAAAACTAAAAATATTAACAAGCCTCTACCCACACACAAGTCACAGGAAATCCAAGTTTCTCCATTCCAGAGGAGCATAATATTCTAATAAGAACTATCCTAATCTTCACCCAGCAATAATTTCAAGATGATATTATTATTCTCATTTCCTTGAATAATATCCATACTCCAGGGCCATTTTCCTTCTCATATTCAATATCATGCATGCTTGTATCAAGATTCCTTTCTTCATATCCTGTCACAGTATCAATCACTGCCTCCTGTCCACTCAATCCACTTTTGATTTATCAGCCGCTGTCTTTCTGGACTCCATAACTCGACCCAAACCATTTTAGCAAGACATTGACAAATAGCACCCAGTATCACATCAACCTGTTCCACTTAGTAAACTAAGAAACAGTAACTGTGACATCTCTGCATAAGTATTCCATTCTATTCCCCAGACTGATGTATATTAATGAGGAGATGGTATTTGAAATGCTTCTTCCACATCAGCATCTAATATGATCAAATTAGGAAATGGGATGATTTATTAAATTTCGCAGAGCTGAAATATTTCTTTATATCACTCTATGTGTGGTTTCAGAAAGTGAGCTGTTGCTTTCAATTTTTCTACTGAGGATGTGCCTGCATTTCACAGACGAATTATTGTCTTTAAAAAGATTGCAAGAAGGCAAAATGTTATTAAGCAAATGCTCAGTAAAACAAACTAAATCGGTTTTAAAATTCCTAATTTAATGTAAATCTTGGTTGTTTTGCTGAAATTCAGTTTGTGATCTTATTAAGTCATATTTGCATTGTACTATCTTGCTGTAGGACAGCTTCAAATTTATAGCATTACTAGCAAGACCCACTTTTTTGACTCTAAAAAAATGCATCTAAAATAGTCACAACCCACACAAGTTTTCTTACCTTCTGAAATCTGAGCTGGTATTTTGTGCTTCATTTTGTTAAATGGCACATCTTAAAAAGGTTCTGAGATCATCACATACGTTGTGACTTATCAAATGAAAGCCTGATACTTCAATATTTGGGTATTTCATTCGAATTAAATACCTATGTTAGAAAAGCTACTAAAATTACACCACACGTACACATGCTTTCACAAACACGTTCACCATCTTGAAAAATAAACTGCCTTTGTTTGATGGAGGACTGGAGGGAGAAATAGGAAGACAGTTTGCAATACCTGCATGACTCACACCAAAAATAAATCCAGTGATTTCACGATACAACGTAAAGAATCTCAACGTCCAACAAGAAAGTGGTTTTCTAGCATCAGACCCAACTGGCACTGGAAAACACAGTTGCTCAAGTCCCAAAGGCGGTACTTGGGAAGCACAACAGCAGCCCAACAAAGAAGAGCAGCACAGAGCAGAGCTTTGCTTTATTGTAGCATCTCACATTGCTGCCTTGCTGGCAGGTCAGTAGGTTCTATTTCCCACCAGTCAACCCACAGGCAGGGTACCAACAAGAATCCAGCAGGTAACATGCTCTTACTACACAAACAAGAGCTGGACGAGTTACCTGTAATCATGTCATTCGCTACTTCACTCAAGTGCTTTCTTTGGTACTTACCTTCAAAGGTGATACAAAAAAAATGCTGTCTCATCCCAAGCAAGAATGGATCACAGGTGCCAAATTCATACAAAAATTGCACCATGACTTCAGCACTCCACCCTGTACATTGCCCCATTGCCCACGACAAATCTTGTCTCTCCACTACAATAGATGCTGAAGGATTTTTCTTGCCTTTTTTTTTTAATCATTTAAAATTTGGTATCCACAACACCCAACAGCAAGAACTTCCGCAGCTTAATTGCATGATGTGCAAGAACTCTATTTAACTAGAATCTGCTTCACTTGATGCCTGCCCAGGATCTTACATTGAAGGAGTGCCGTTCATTTCCTCCTTTAATCATCTTTTCACATCTTTTTTTTTTTTCCATACCCATCCATCACCTTTCCTCTGTCCCCCTTCAAATCTGAGCCCTGAGGAGCCATAATGCTCTCATCCAGTCCTCGTTAGAGAGCTGTTCATACCTTCACTCAAGTATACAAGGCACATTTTGAGTTGGAAGGCAAGGAAGCACTCAGCTTTGTTACCATTGCCCCTGTACTACAAGCAGGGAGCACACAGGCCCCAGCAGCAGCTTTCTGCAACCTACTCAGTTCTTCCCCAGATTAAACCATGGCTTCACAGGGTAACAGTACAAGAGAGCAGACTGCAAAACAGTCCGAATCAAAGATTCTTTTAACATAATTTGAGATGTTACTTAAGAATATTTTCCCTAAATATTTGTGTCTGTGACTAGTAATACAAAATGACCTGCAGCTATACCGGCAGTAGGACAGGTTTGAAAGGCTAGCATACTTTGTACACCAAATATTTGTATGCAATATTTCCCAGCACAAAATAAAATAAATCACAATTAGGTTTTAAAAGATTTTAGGCAGATAATTCCCATACATTGCAATGGCAATTCACATCAGTAAAACCTTTGGCAAACATGACCATTAGTGTATCAGCTACATCTAACTAATAACACAATTTACATTTATTAGAATACAACAGACCTTTCATAGCAGGTTATCCTGTTTTCTAATACTGAGCACCCGACCTACTCAAGAGCACCTTTGTTGTCACTTGATTCCTTTTCCATCTCACTGTTTTAAAACTGATGCTATAAGAGTGGATTTCTACAGGAGCACTTCTACACAGAACTCAGCAGCTTATCCATTCCACAGCTCAAAAGGTAACTACACTCCAAAAGGGATCAGGTTGTTTAAATAACCAAATTGCCACTACAAAGGCAATGTAGCAATAAGTGTCCAGGCAACTATTATAATGAACAGCTGTGAATAAGTCATGAGAGAATACAAATAGGAAAAGGAAAGTGCTCGCATCCTTCAACAATTTTTCAGTAACATTTAGGAGGAATGGCGTGACTGATCTGGCATGAGAAAATAACAAGTCTTATCAAGTTCTTAGTAAATTCTAGGCAGAATTACCCAGCTGCAGATCAGTAAACAGATATTAAAACAAAGAAAGGCTTTCATCTGCCTGCTAGTCTCAATAATGACCTTAAATTCAACAGCAGTCCTTATATCCATGGATCAACTTCATTTAAACTTTGTAATGGACAAATACACACCAAAAAATAGAGTCCCTGCTCATCATAAACTACAAAACAGTTTTATAATACGATTTGATTATGATTCAAATTACGCTTATTATTGAAAATACTGACTTGACACAATCTGATCCATCAAGAACTGCAGCACCACAGTTATCTTGCACTGTTAAGTGAGAGGTGCACAACTGGAAACACTTCCCCATTTCACAAGAAAAACAGATGAGAAAACAAAAGTTTCTTGTCGTCTTCACTGAACCAATACTATGCATGGAGGTCATGGAAACCAGTAATCAAAAAGACAACTTTTGTACCTTGATTTCAGATTACTGCAGTTAAACAAAACTAAGGTGACTTTTTTCTTTTTGCATTTGGCCAAACTCAATACATATAATTTACCACTAAATCCAACTGTGCTGTCAGCTTAAAATAAAGCTATCGTAAGTGCATGAAAAGCACAGCACAGAGGTTTCAATTTAAGAAGATTTTCAAGCAGCATGTCAATTAGACCACATGCAACCACTTCTAAGATGCTCACAAACTCAGTAAGCACACGGTGACTTAAAATAAATGTTTTTACAGTAGAAATAACAGTAATTTCTTTCCTAGAAAAGCACCTTACCTCCTCGTTCTACTTTTTGACCTCGATCTTTGAGACCTGTAGGATTTCCCTCTGCCCCTCGATCGGCTGCGACTGCGTTTCCTTCTGGAGCCATAGGAAGAGCTACTGCTCGATCTGTGCCTGCGCCTGAAACAGACCCATGTTATCAGCACAGAGCTTCTAGAACAAAAAACAGCGACAGGGAAAGAAACAAACAGCTCACTCAAAATCACGTGCATGCAAAACTATTTCTTGCATTGCAGCATGTCATAGAAGCCTCAACATACACCGCTGCTGCACACTAATAAGTAACTCACACATACGTGAGCAAAGCCTGTCCTGAAGAGCTTGCATTCAAAAATATACATCCCAAGGGCAGAAGGCAAAACAGAAGTTAACTGATATGCCCCAAATCACACAACACTCGAAGGGCTAAGCCAGAAACACAGCTCAGCTCTCAATGAACTGCAGTCTCGTGACCAGTGCATTGGAACCCACTGACTCTCTGCCAAATCTGAAGTTAAAGAAACATTTAGACCCACATTCTCAGCAGCACTTACTCAGAAATACACTGCTTTTCAGTGGAAAGAATTCCAGCACAAGAAATGAAATTCAAAACATTAGCTCCTGCATTGCAGATCTATACAATTATCTCCAGCCATCCAGCACATACATAAAAAGCAAACACATTCTTTTAAAAATTACATACACCTATAAATATTTTCCCTCTATATACAAACAGTTGAGTTCTCAACTTTCATAACGTGCAGTCATTGCTCAGATACAGAGACTGCTTGTTTTTTTCTCTGCACTCCTCCTTTTTCAGCACTATTATTAATCAAATAATCAGTATTAATTTATTCAATCTGAGCTTGGGAGTTTTCTCTTGAGCTCTACCAGAGGCCAGAATGGTATCTTCTCTCCCCACCCCACTCCCACCTCCATCCCCCACCCTCATTTCATTTATTCAAATAATAAGTTCCTATACACACAGGAGAAAGATGAAAGAATACACAGCAAATACCTACATTAAACCAACCAATCCCAAACCTGGTGGGAGGGATGCTTTAAGTCTCAACCTTTCATACAATTTCTTCTCCATCTCCCTCACAGCTAAATAACACTTGCAGCCCTTATGAGCCCTTATTTCTGGGCTTCAGGATGCTTAGGTGATAGTAAAGTATAACACCCTATTCTTGTAGCTCAGGGTCTAGTCCATGGGATGAGTGCTCATCTAGCACAAGGGAAAAGGTGTTGCATTACATACAAGGAGTGGTGGACTTTGAGCTAACTCCTAAAGAGCAGGTTTCCATGTGAAAAAGGCAGGCAATGCTCCTGCTAAATGAAGATGAAGTAAAGCAATCTTGGAGACTGCTGGTTTTTATACTTCTGGTCAGGGATAAATCCAGCAGAACCCCAGAGTGTGACAGTCATTTAAGTGCCAGGAGCAAATATCCTAAACTAAGGGCAAAGCAGAGGTGCTAGCCAGATACTAAAAGCAGACACTTTGGTCTTTTCTGGATTCAATTTAAGTCAACTGGTCTTCGTCCAGACTCTAATCTCCCTTCAAGCTCTGTTTTTATCTGTGAGATAGCCATGCCTGCACTGGACTAAAGAGATTCATAAAGCTGCATGTCATCAGCATATTGTTGGCATCAAAGCCCATGTCATCTCGCTGTGTCCCCTAAGGGCTGTATGTAGATGCTAAGCAGGAACAGAAAAACAGGGCGATGGAAAGGAACCAACAAGAACCCCTCCAGTGGCCTGCCTGCCCCTTTCTGAAATACTCCCTGCCAGCTACAGAAAGGTTGGTCAGGAGCAGCTTCTCATATGCTTCTATTACAGCTAGGTGTGATGAGCAACTTCCAGCCCCATCCATTAATAATAATCTGCTCAGTTTGATTCCTGGATCATCTCGAGTCAGAGAAAACCAGGATATCTAAAAAGATCAGGTACAGAAAGGGGACTCTGTGATAAAGGAAATACAGTTTCTGGCCAGTGCAACTTCGGTAGATAGAGCCACATCTGTGTTCTCATCACCCCTGACGACTGTACCCTGGACACACAAAGAATTAGGAAGCGTGCTGGTGAAATCTAATCGTGGTGTCGCCCATTCTGACGGTTTGGTTTTTAAATAGAAGTGGAGCTGTCGCCACATCTTCCGAGATTCTGAGCAAACAACAATAGAATTCCAAACCAGAACTGACCACACACGGGATTTGAACGCTTATGTCCCACAGTACGGGATATGGAAGAGCCCGATCTGCACCCAGCAGCAGCAGCCAGACAAGTACTACATGTGCACCTTTTCTCATACGAATGTGAACGCGACTGCGCATCCCGGGAGCGGGACCTCGACCTCGACTTCCTCCCAGACTTTTTACGGCTGTACGTCCTGCTGTCTGAGGAGCTGCTTGAAGACGAACGCCTGCGGTGCTTCTTCTTCCTTCTGCTTCTGTTCTCTTCTTCCGTGTCCGAGGAGCGACGGCCCATTCTTGAACTAAGGAAAGACAAAAATTCCGAACTGGAGAAACACCCTGAGCCTGCATTTATATACACACACAACAAGTGTGTTTATACAAATACACCCTGACACCATTTTTAAAGCTACCGTGTAAATAAAGTGTTTGGCTTCCACGCAAAACTTAAATCAAGATTTAATTATAAGATCTCAACAAATTTAAGTAATTTGAAATTTATTTGCTCACTATAAGCTCACTGTGGCATTAAACACTTGTTCTGAACTCCTACGAAAGATATTTTACAACCATTTAAACATCTAAATGCACTAATAAAATCCATTTTTATATCAGAACATACTTCATCTTGTCTTATTTTTACATTTTTGGCCCAGATATTAATTTTTAAGAAATCTGAGAAGTCATTTACAAGGAGATAATTCTTACATACTCCCCATTAAGCATATTGAAGATGCTGTACTGCTGACTGCACACCATCTGAAGGTACAGTTACAAATGAGAACGCATACTTGCTCAATCAATACGACGTGGTCTATTTCTGTTACTGATGTAACTCGCTTTCAGACTGCACAACCAAGGTAATGTATGTTTTTGTTCTCTTAGCATAATTAAAAACAAACACTGAGAAATCAAATTATCTTCAAATTAATTCATGCTAGAGTTGGGTTGTCTGGTTTTCAGTTAAAGCCACTCAACTTAAAGCTGCTCTATTCCAAAAATCAGAGCTACAGATACAGAACTTAAATGTCTCTTGATTGTCAATGTGTTCATCTGCAGACTTTGACAATTTAATGAAAAAAGGAGGTGATAAGGGCTGCATTCATTTAACTGCTACGAAGACCATCACCTTTTGGAACTCCAATCAGCCTCATTGCTTCAGGATTTAAGAAAAGCACTATCTTTCTTGACTTTTCAGACTGCAAACTATAAGAAGTGCTTTAAAACTGTTCTTCTGTCCCAGCAATACTTGCCCTACACAGCTGAGAACCAATCTCCACATACATCTTCTCTAATGGCAGCCAGCAACAGGCCCCCCTCCCAAGGAGGAACACTTGTTTCAAGGCTCTCCAGCTACCAAGAAAACAGCAGCTCCAAACTCCTTAACATTTGTATCAACAGCCAGATCATGGGTGTATTTTGGCACAGTTATCAACTGTCTTAACCAACACTGAAATATTACAGCTCCTCATATTCCAGCACAGAGAAGCTGAGCTGGTTCCTTTCCTGCTTTTGCCCTTCCTCACACCTTCTGCCACCTCTCAGCAGACCCTCATCTCCAGGGTCAGAACTGACAACAAAACAAAGGAGAAACTCGCTGTTAAGTACTTGTTTAAATACACCAAATGTTTACACGCAAATAAAAGCCTCAATTATGCTAGATCAAAAACTGAGCAAAAAAGCCTGTTTATCCCCACAGGCAACAGCCTCTTCAACTGAAGTTTCCATGTGTTTTGCAGGGCCAGTGAGCTGCAAGAATTTCCAAGGAAGCTGTCCAGGATTTAGAGGTTCCACCTGTAAAGCACCATACGCACATCCAACAGCTTGAGAATGCTCAATATAGGACCATCCCTACATGCCTGGCCCTTCTTTGATGCTCACCACTTTCCTTCCTGCCACAACCCCAACAGCTTTGTGAAGCCCACTCCCATGAAGCCAAGGTTCTGTGGATCAAACAGCACTTCAGCATGCCCCTGAGAGCCACCACACTAAATCCCTTCACTGCTCTGCAGTTGCAGTCTTCAGCACTTAAGGTCCAATCTTTCAGCTACCAAAGCATTTTTCAAATACTCCAAAATGAAAAGAGCAGCGTTCCACATGCCTAGAAGGGCAAAACTTCAGGAGGATGAGCTGTTCTGCACCAGCGTTCCCCTTGGAACAAAATTATTTCTACCATATTACTGAAGTTACTCCTCACAGATCTTGAGAAAGACAAAGGCAGTATTTTACAGCCTACTTTATCTTATTTAAGAAGATAGGACTTCAATTTGCAGTTCCATAGAGGAGTGACAATTTCTATCAACATATTGCCCTGTGCAGTTATTTCCTCCATTCTCCACCTTCCTCCACCCCCCCCAGCTCAAAGACTTGCAGATACCCAAGGTACCAACAGTTATTATACGGTAAAACAAAGCTCTTCAAATATAGGCTGATAGAACAACCTTCAAATGAAGATGAAGCTGAATCTCAAACTCTAAACAAGCAGAACTGCTCAGAAGGATGAAACTACAATGCTCAGGTTTTAAACTAAGAGCTCACAGACCACAGCTCATGACAGCAAGATTAATGGAAGAGACCTGAGAAACACAGAGTACAGAAGACATTTCTGCCAAGATATTTACCACTTGATGTGGATATCATTATGAGCCAGAACATTACACTTCAACATATATTTTGCCTGTTGTTTAACTTCCTTTTTTAACCACAGCCTTTCCCCCAATTTGGGCACATAACTGGATTAAGCAGCATACCAATCTAGTGAAACAAACTGTGTAAACCTCAATTTTATGTCTTCAGGACCATAGAAAAGTGTGTGCCACAGCCCTTCAGGACAAGCCCTACTGCAACACACAGAAGCACCTCAGGAGCTCCAGGAAGCTCTGGGTTTGCAGCGGTTGAGTGGATGAAGGCAGGTGGGTGACTGATGTTCTGCATGTCCTGGAGACCCCACTGGAAGAGAAGTCACCAGAAGCAGACCTGATCCCAGAACAATATGAGCAGCCAAGAATCTGCAGCTGCCAGCTACAGGGATACTTCAGAAGTACACAGCGCCTGTCAGACAGGCTCATCTGCCACCAGGGTTTTTGGACCACTCCTTCAGCACATCACATACACTGTCACGTGAAGGTGCCTCTTACAAACATAACAATCAACTGCTTTCAAGCACTAAGACCTACACCAGTCTGGTATCTTCCATGACTGCTGCCTCCTCCTTCCATACTCCAGCACAGACCCATCAGAAAGGACTGCTAGCACCGACTGACACCCAAAGCCTGGCAGATGGAAGAGTTATGAGTTGTTCTGCTGGGTCAGCGGTCCACACACCAGCTCCACAAGCAGGACTGGCTGACAGTACCTACAGATCACAGAACTGTATATTGAAGCTCCTAAGTTTTTTCTACCCATCTGTTTCCACACACAGTCTGTAGATCCACCACAGTTAAAAGAGTGGTGTAAGAGTTCCCCTAACAGCTGCGGGGCCTGATCTCATTTTTGAGGTGCCTCCCCATGTAGGTCTCAGAAGGAGATGCTAAGCCATAGGTATTTGCAATAGGAGATACATTACTAATTCCTATTTACGTGCAGACAGTGAGAGATGCAGCTCTAGGTGTCTGGCAAGGCACGTGAAGCAGCAGCAGGCTTTTATCTCAACCACAAAGTAGTACGAGGAGGAAGAAGTACGTTACCAAGCATTGACAGCAGACAGATGGTGAGCCTGACAAGCCAGGTTACTTCCCAGGCATTTGGGGAGAAAGAGACTCCTGACCATCAGTGAGGCTCCTATTTCTACGTCACTCTGCCCTAACCTTATCAGTAGGATGACTTACTGTTGGATCCACTGCATTTGAAATTGCTGTCCTGAAGCAAAGGCACATTACAGCAACAAACAGGCAGGTTTACAGGTTTTTGGTGTTTTGTTTTTTAACACTTATTTTATTTTAGACTTTTTGAGAACTTATGCTGCAACAATTTGGTTGAAACAAAAACAAAGCACCTGCTTTCAAACACATCTGCCAAGAGAAACACCAACAACAAAAATTCCAAAACAACTACTTACTTTTGTTAAAGCTACAAACAGTGCTACTAAGCAGCTAAGTAACCAGCATATAAAAAAGTAAAGAAAACCTTAATTACTAAGAAACTTCATTTGTAACTGACTTGCAGTAGCCATTTGCATTGTTTACAGAGCAGCTTTATAAATGTATGCACATTAAGTTCTTTACTATGAGAGTGGTGAGGTGCTGGAACAGCTGCCCAGAGAGCTTGTGGATGCCCAGTCCTTAGAGGTCAGGCCAGGTTGAATAGGGCCCTGGGCAGCCTGGGCTGCTATGAAATGTGGAGGTTGGTGGCCCTGCTTGCGGCAGGGGGTTGGATATTCATGATCCTTGAAGTCCCTTCCAACCCTGGAATTCTGTGTTTCTGTGATTTCCTTAGAGAGAACAAACAATTCAGGGATGGGCTCCAGCCAGGAAACAATGCTAACTGAAGCAAAACTTATTCTATGTTACTTAACAAACATGATTCTAACAAGTAGGATTCACAGTGTTACTAACAGCAGTGCTGCTCCCACAGAAAGGGAAATTGCAAACAGGCAGAACTCAGTCTGACAGCATGCACATGTGTGTGGTTGAAGGATTATCTGTGCCTCCCACCACCAAGCCTGCAGTTACGCAGAAACTCTTCCTGCTCTGCAGTTCAGAAAGAAATGCTCTCAACAAAGAAAAACATTGGATCAGAAGTCACAGTGAGGTGACCGGTTCTTACAGAATCACAGAATTGTAAGGACTGGAAGGGACCTCTAGAGATCATAGAATGGCCTGGGTTGAAGAGGACCACAATGATCATTCAGTTTCATCCCCCTGCTGTGTGCAGGTCACCAACCAGCAGACCAGGCTGCCCACAGCCACAGCCAGCCTGGCCTTGAATGCCTCCAGGCATGGGGCATCCACAGCCTCCTTGGGCAACCTGTTCCAGGCCGGGAAACTGTTCCATTTTTCTAGAATCAGTGAGCAGCGTGGAGCAGAAAGGACGGCAGCACTTGTCCTCACTGCAAGCACAGCAGCAGGCAGGGTGTGCAGCCCAGCACCAGCTGCCAGAGCACAGCAGCAGCTCTCCCTCTCTCATTCTTCCAGCTTCCCTCCTCTCCGAGAAAAGTTACATTTAAAACACATCTGCTGGAATAGTGTTTGTGTTCCAGTGTATCAGCACCCTCTGAGTGATCACTGAGTCCAACCCCCTATCAAAACAGGCTCTGTACAGAGCAAGTAAGCATTTAGATAGGTCTTACAAGACAGTGTGTATTTGTAAGCACTTATCCAGGGGGTTCCTTCCCTTAGCCAAGCCTCCAAATTGCTAAAGGAGAAACATCCAACTCACACCTATAGGGAGAGACAGCACAACCAGCTCCTCCAGCTGAAAACACCGAGATAAAACAACCGAACCGCAAACATGAGAATTCAGCTTCAAACCTCGAGATGTTCACGCTAAACGCAAGAAGAAGATAAAAAAAACAAAACACTCTGACCGCTCTGCGGAGGAAGGACCCAGGCCCCAAGGCCCAACCTCACCCCCAAGGCCCTGCCCCAGGCCAGGCCGCAACGTCGCCATGGCAACGGCAGGCCTGAGGCCTACCGGCAGGCCTGAGGCCTACCTCCACCCCCTTCCCGTACCCCGAGACCCTTCAGCCACCCGGAACCTCCCCCCCCATAAAGAGCCCTCCCGTCCTCCCCCCAGCTTTACCTCAGCCTCCAACAGCCGAGTTGAGGCCTCAGGGTCGAGGTTTTGAGCGCAGAGGCTTCCCGGAGGGAGGCGGGCAGGCAGAGGCGAGAGAGCGCCGAGCGCATCGATGGCGCCAGGCAGTGCTGCGGAGCGCCGAGCGAATGGATGCGCTGCGCGGGGTGCGGGACACGCGTGGGGATCGGGGAGCTTTGGCTGGTGCCTGGGTGCCCCAGAGCCCCACGCACGGCCATGAGTCTCTGGGGCACTCAGGCACCGCAGCTGTGGTCTCCCAACGGAGCAAAACTCTCCCACCCGCGAATTTCCACGCGGGATTCCAGTCCCATAACGAATTTTGCACGAGTATGAAGCGAAACACACCGCTTTCCTGGGGGGGGGGGGGAAGAAAAAGAAACAAACAACCCAACCCCGCAGTGGGAAACGCAAGCTTTGAGGTGAACAGGGGCGAAAGGACCCCCGACGGGCAATCGGTGCTCCCTCTCTTTAAAGTCATCCCCGTGGAGGTCAAAGGAGGAATCGATACGCGGGCGCGAGTTCAACAATTTTGAATAATTTATTGGCATCCCACCGAAGGTGTCAACAAA
Organism: Tetrao urogallus; assembly: GCF_951394365.1. Lineage (NCBI taxonomy): Eukaryota > Metazoa > Chordata > Aves > Galliformes > Phasianidae > Tetrao > Tetrao urogallus. The sequence continues at coordinate 22,018,622 of NC_136822.1, forward strand.
AAAGTGCCGCTTTCACGGGATTTAGCCAACAAAGCCCCGACAATGCGAGCCGCAAGCGGCGTCACTCGCCCTAATCCCACGCCTCCACCCTCCTCTGCCCGCTACCCCCTCGTTACACCATCCCCGAGCCCACGGGAGCCCACGGAGGAACTTTCCGTGCCCCCGCCCCGCAAGGCGCGATGCGGGCGGAGCGCGGGTGCGGAGGCTGCGCACCCCCCCGGCCCCTCCCCTGCAGCCCCGGCTCCGCGCATCGCCCGCCCGGGACCTCGTGTGGAGCAGCCGCTTAATTAAATTAAATTAGGGCGCAGCGCGGGGCGGGCGGGCGGCGGAGCGCTGTGGCCGCATTGCCCCGCGGCGGGCGGGCGGGCGGCGGAGAAGGAAGGGGTCCATTCAGAGCTCCGAGGGGAGGTAATTCGCCGGGAACAAGGGGCAGGCGTTGCAAAGTATAAATAGTGCCACTTCCAGCGGCGCGACGCTATCAGAGCCCGGAGCTGGCGAGGAGAGCCCGGCCCCGCACGTCGGGCGGAACGGCCCGGTTCGGAGCGGAGCGGCTCGGAGGTCGCGGCACGGCTCGGCCCGGTCCGGCCGCACCCCGCCCCGTGGATGCCCGCCCGGGGGGGCGGCACGGCGAAGCCGGGGCAGCGCGGCGGCCCTGAGCCGCGGCCATGGAGGAGCTGACGGCGTTCGTCTCCAAATCGTTTGATCCCAAAGCGAAGGAGAAGAAGGAGCTCATCACCTACCGCGAGGTGCTGGAGAGCGGACCTCTGCGCGGAGCCCGGGAGCCCGGCGGGACCGCGGCGGAGCCGGGCCGGGACGAGACGGGCAGCCCAGCGGGGCGGGCGGGCGGCGGACGCTCCCCGCCGCGGGAACCCGACGCCGCCGCCGAGAGAGCCGCCGACGCGGCCACCCCGAAGCTGAGCGACGGTAACGGCGGCACCGGGAGCCCCTTCTTCCTCCCTCCCCGTCCCTTCCCCGTCGGGGCCGCCGCGCTCCTCGCGAGGCTCCGGTGGGCAGAGCGAGCGCCTTGCCATGTTTTCCCAATTACGGGAAATATGCGGCCGGCCTCGAAGTTTATATTAAAATATCGCAAGAAGCCTCCAACTCGCTCGCGGCCCGAGCCGCTTCTCCAGCATCCCGCCAAAGCCTCGCGGAGAACGAAAGCTCCGGGGCCCGGCGCTGCCTCGCGGGTACCGCAGCGCGGAGGGACACCTCCGCGGATCCCCGGCGGAGCTGCCGGTCGGAGCCGGCCGGGATGCGGAGCCTCGCGGGTCGCCGCCGCCCTTTTGTTCGGCCGCGGGGTGCGGGCGGCATCCGCCGCGGCGGCTCCGCGGAGCGATTTCTGCTCGCGGGGCGAAGCCACGGCAACGAAACCCACGCGGGACCGCGGGCCGCGACCTGTTGCTGCGCTTCCGAGGGAGGAGGGCGCGGGGCCGGGCTGCGGGTGTTGGAGCGCGGCGGGCCCGGAGCCGAGCGGCGGGGCACGGCACGGCGGCGGCGGGGAAGGGCCTTCCGCGGCCTCGCGGCTCAGCCCCGCTCCCGGCCCGGCTCCCCGCCCGGTTCCCGGCGGCCGCCTGACTGCTTGTGTCGTGTCCAGTGTCCCCGGAGCTGAAAGAGCGCAAGGAGGATGCGAAAGGCATGGAAGACGAAGGGCAGACGAAAATCAAGCAGCGGAGAAGCAGGACGAATTTCACCCTGGAGCAGCTGAACGAGCTGGAAAGGCTTTTCGACGAGACCCACTACCCGGACGCCTTCATGCGGGAGGAGCTGAGCCAGCGGCTGGGGCTGTCCGAAGCCCGAGTGCAGGTAGCGCCGGGCGGACGCGGGTCGGGGGGGGACGACCGCTCGGTGCCATCCGCGGGGCTCTCCCCGCAGCCGCTGCCCCTCGGTCCCGCTGTGCGGTTCGCTCTCGGGGGTGCCGTGGGTCGGTTCGTCGCCGCGGAGAGAGCGTGACCCAGCGGGGATCCACGCGGTGCGGATGTTCGCGGTCGTGGCTCTTAAATCTGGAGGGAAGCAGCGAGAAACAAGGGGAGCGCGGGCCGGCTTTGTTCGGTGCGAAAGTCTGGGATCCGAGCAGATCCCGAGAAGCCGCAGCTTCCTTCGGCTGAACCTGAGCGGAACCCCCGGCCGTCTTCCCCGAGTTCCCCCAAATCCATCCCCGCGAGTTCCGCCGGGGCCGGCAGCTCCAGGGAGAGCGCTTCCCAAATTAAAACAAATGTCGGTGCCGCGGAGTATTTCCGTTCCAATAAGAACAGAAGAGAAAACGATGGTCGTGATTTGGTCGAACACATGGAGCAGCTTTAGGCCCCCAACATCTGCAGCTGCGGGAGGGCCGCGCTGTAGCGGATCCCCCCTTCCAGCCCCGTGCTTTCAGGCACCATCTGCACCGAGCCCGGGGGATCCCCGCGCCGCTCAGCGGGGTCAGAGCAGGGACAGAGCGCTCACATCGCACCGAAGAACCCCAAACAATCGACACCGTTTGCGGACGCCTCTCGGCCGCTCTTCCCCAGCTCCCCGCTCATATTATTTTTTCCCCGTCGCCGCAGCCGAAAGAACCCAAACGAAATCAAAGCCAGCGAAGTAGTTCTGCTCGGGGCAGAGGCCGGCAGCGTTGCTCGCGGAGCTCAGCCCCTACCCTCACTAGAAGCACGCGCGGATATTTCCCCTTCTCTGCGCTGCTTTGCAAATCACGGACTGTGCCTCTTTCCACGGGAGGCTGAGGGCAAATACGTGGCTGCTGGACAGATTTGGCTTGACCGGAGTAGATGTGAAGGCGGGGGGGGGGGTCGAGTGTATATTTGCCTCTTGAAGAGACGCCCAACAACATGTTTTTATTATTATTATTATTATTATCATTATTATCATTATTATCATTATTATCATTATTATCATTATTAATTTTACTTACAATTTGTCTGTTTGTTGTGGCCGTGGGGAGAGGCTCATGGGGCGGTTGCGGCAGCCTAAAGGCAGCACGGAACCCTCAGCTCCGGAGCTGCCGCCCTTCTCCCCACCTCCCCCGGCCGAACAGAACTTCGTTCCGTCTTTATTTATTTCAACCATTCCATTTCCAATATTAAAAAGTCCGTTCGTGTCCATCGCGCAGCCCTTTCCGTGGCAGCAAATCAGATTATCATGATAATGAGACAATTATTCCGCCTGCGTGCCACACTCCGCTGCACAGAGGAACAGAGAAATTCCAACTTCTTTGTAGCAAAGCTTTGATGACAGTAATTACCCCCCAAAAGTGAGGCATTAAACACTTCGCTGTTCGGTTGTTTTTTTTTTTTCTTTTTCTTTTTTTTTTTTTCCTTGACGATAAAGCTAATTAATAACACGGGCTATTAACGAGCGCGTTCTCCTCGGCTCCGACAGCGCAAACAACCAAACCCATTACAACGAGCTGAGCTTAGAGCTGTTGGGAGGTTGTGGGGAGAGACATCAGAGACATTGGTGCGGTGGGACCCCGGCTGGGAAGGGGAACTCGGGGCTGGGAAAAGTGGTTCGGCTACAGCGAGTGCCAATTTTGGGTCATTTCCCGAATTTCTCGCACCCTCATTGCCTCGTCCCTCACTCATCATTGCCACTCTCTTTGTCCTCCACTTTTTATTCTCGGTGGGTTTTATTTTGTTTTTATTGGCCGTATCTCTCTTCGTGACCCCGTCCCCCCTCTGTGCCCTCAGGTTTGGTTCCAAAACAGAAGAGCCAAATGCCGAAAGCAAGAAAACCAGCTGCACAAAGGTACGGCCGTGCGTGTCCGGGGTGAGGGGGGGGGGAGCGGGTGTGACACGCGTGGGGATCCGGCGGGGCTGGGCTGACCCACCGCTGCCTGCAGGAGTGCTCATAGGGGCCGCCAGCCAGTTCGAAGCCTGCCGGGTGGCCCCTTACGTCAACGTGGGAGCGCTGCGGATGCCCTTCCAGCAGGCAAGTGTGCCCGTGGGGTGCGGGGTATGGGGGCCGTGGGGTGTGGATTATTGGATATGGGGTGTGTAGGGCGCGGGGGGTGCGGGATGAAGGATGTGGGATATGGAGGATGTGGGAAACGGGTGTCGTGGGGTATATGACGCGGGAGGTACGTGTTTGGGATACTACGGGGCGTGGGGTGAGGGATATATGGGCTGTGGGACCCGGGCTTGCAGGAGATGGGGTGTAGGATGTTGGTGGTGCGGGCCGCGGGGAGTGCAGGATATGGGGTGTGGGATATAGGGGGTGAGAGGACGCGAGGGATGCAGAACACGGGGTGTGGGATAGAAGGGACGCAGGACACGCTGGTGCAGGAGCAGCACTCGGGATGCGGGGTCGCGGGATACGGGCGGTGCGGGAGCGGGACGGGGACTGCGTGCGGTGCGTAGGACGCGAGGGGAGCAGCGAGAAGCGTGCGGGGTACGGAAGCGCAGGGCACGGCGGGTCCCGGGACGCGGGGTGGGGGGTGCGTAGGGCACGGTGGGTGGGCTGCGGGCTTTGCGGGGCCGGGTCAGCGGTGCCACTCGCGGCCGCGTGGCTCTCAGGTTCAGGCGCAGCTGCAGCTGGACAGCGCCGTGGCCCACGCTCACCACCACCTCCACCCGCACCTGGCCCACGCGCCCTACATGATGTTCCCCGCTCCGCCCTTCGGGCTCCCGCTCGCCACTTTGGCCGAGTCCGCTTCCGCCGCCTCCGTGGTGGCCGCCGCCGCCGCCGCTAAGACGACCAGCAAGAACTCGAGCATCGCCGACCTGCGGCTGAAGGCCAAGAAGCACGCGGCCGCCCTGGGGCTGTGACCGCCGCAGCGCTGCGCGGCTCCGGGCGGAGGGACGGAGAGCCGCGGGGGGAGAAGCGGGCGCTGCCGGCGAGACGGACTGATGTGAGAGCCGGACGGAGCAGAAGCGCAGCTGGGAAGTTCACAGGGTTTGAAATTGACCTTTTTTTTTTTTTTTTTTTTTTTTTTTTCCCTTTTTTTTTTCTTTTTTTTTTTTCTTTCCTTTTTTTTTTTTTTTTTTTTTTTTTTTTTTTTTCTGCGGAGTTCACTTTAATACGAGAAATTTGATAAGAGAGGCGGGCCTCCTTTCACGATGCATCAGATCCTCGGGCTGAGCGAGCACGTCGGGAACAGCGGCAAGAAAAAAAAGAAAGAAAGAAAGAAAGACAACGGCGAAGAAGAAAGAGAAAATAATAATAATAATAATAAAAATAATAAAAGAGACAGAGACAGAAACAGAGACAGAGACAGAGATTTCTCTGCGAATTTCTAAAGGGAAACTGCCCGGGATCCGTCCTGCAGCAGCATTCCGGGTGCATGCGTTTGTATTTCATTGCTGACTCCTTGATCCACGCACCTCACCCCATCGATAGAGCACAGCACAACCGGCGGCGCGGGGGGCACCGGCTCTGTGCCCCGGGGGCAGCGCGGGGGGCGCGGGGAGCTGCGGCTCTGCTGTCTCGGGGGTAAAACATGGGGGAATGGGGGGGGGAGGGGGAGGGGAAAAAAAAGAAAAAAAAAAAAAGAAAAAAAAAAGAGCATCGCACCCCATCCGCCTCCTCCGCACGGCCAGAGGTACCCGTAGGTGTAAGATACGTTGATACACGCGAACGGAGTTGATTCCGGCTATGAGCTGCGAGCGGAGCGCTGGTGTCAGCCACGTGCATTTCTCCATAAAGGTGTATGTGGTCCCATCGTGCGCTGATTTCTGTTCTGGTGGAGCTGTGGCACGGCCGGGAAAGCTCTGCGCACGGACGGGCATGTAGCGATTTGTTCTCCATGAAAACAAAGTTATTTATATTGACCATATTTTTTCTAGTGGATTTTAAGTTATTTAAAAAAAAAAGAAAAAAAAAAAGAAAGAAAGAAAGAAAAAAAAAAAAGAAGCTGTTATCTCATCGCATTTGTTGTCGGTACAATATATTTCGTTTCACTCAGGTTGGTTTCACCTCTGTTAATCCGTTTCCAACGCCGCCGGTTCTGCTCAGCGCCACGTAACGAACGCGGTCCGTGCGGACCTCCGTAGATCCCATTCCCGAGGAGAGCAGCCCGGTGGAAGCGCTACCGCAATGCGCCTTTCCGAGTTCTGCCGAGTTCCCCCAGGTAATAAAATCGAGAAAATCGCAAGGACTTCGCCATGCGTTCCACGCGGGGAACGGGAACGATTCGCAGCTCCGTGCGCTCCGCTCCCGCACGGCTCCCAAGGGCCGGGAAGGGCGGAGGGGAACGCGGTGTAGGGCGGCCCCGAGGAGCGGCCACGGAACCCGGCGGGACGGGAAGGCAACCGACACGGAGCGACGCGAGGAGCAGCCGCCCCACGCGGCTCCCTTCTCCCCTCTCCCCGCTCCGTGCGGCCGCGCTGCGCCTGCGGGACGGGTTGGAGCCGAAGGGCGGCCGAGGGGAAGGGCTGCGAGGGCTCAGCAGCGCGGACTGCTCGGGCGTTGTGTGCCGATAACGGGCTGCGAGTGATGGATTCGATGCCGGCTAAACGGGCTCGCTTCAAACCAAACGGAGGTGCTGCTAATGATCGAGTCAATAAAAGTAACGGTGATGTCGATTGATCCGCGAATAAAGAAGTTAATTAATACGTTGTGAGGAGCTCCTATCGCAGCTGAAGGTGCTCCCCACAAACCCACTGCCGTCACCTGAACCCACCTCAGGCACTGCTGGGTTTCAAACCCTTCCAGCGTGCTCCGATATTGGCACGTCTGCCTGCAGCATGAGTGTAATAAGCCATGAAAAACATCCTTCGTTGGAACAGAGAGAGATGTCCGGGCGGTGTGATGGCACGGTGTGCTTCTCAGTGCAGCTGTGATTGAAATAAAGTACTCTGAATGGGATATATTTGGATGGGAGCACGGACATTCCCTGTTCTGTGGGATGCCCCGTAGATCTGTGGCCTGCAGAAGTTGGCCAAGGCTCTCCTGTTTGTATTTTATGTGTTAGAGAGTCTGAACTCACGTATATATATATATAAATGCAGGTTCCATGCAATTTACTTACATATCCCTCATGGCTCGGCTGATGTACATGCAGATAACATTTTGGCAGAGGATTGAGGTGGGGATGCTCTGGTACGAGAATAGCTCAAAGATGAGCTCTTGCAGGTGACACAGACACCTGTCCTGTCCTTGCAGCACCAGCGGGCTGCTCCTGCTCCATGGAGCAGCACTCAGTGTGTTGCGGTGGTGCTGCAGGGTGACGGCAGGCAGGTGGGACTCAGACCCAAAGCCGCTCACAAGGAGAAAGAAAGCAAAGAGGAAGGAAACCATTTTAAAATTTATTTTATTTTTTAACTTTTTTTTTTTTTTTTTTTTTTTTTTTTTAAAAGTTCATAAAACTAAATTCCGAGGATAAGTTGGAGATGTGTAATCTGGTGCACGATCAGCTCAGTGCTGCCCTACAGTCCAGCCGCAGCTGGGTGCTCCAGGAGTAAGCACTGTGCTCCACGTGTCGACTCCCAGTATGCACTGATCCCCTTACAGCTCTGGCTGTCCCCATCTCGTCTGTCCTTTCATGGTCATTTCTTGCTATTCCTGAGCTTTGTCTTTGCTGCAAAGTAACAACAGGTGAAAGTGCACCTCGAGTGTCCCTGTAAATTAAAAACCACAAGTGATCTGCATCGCATTTCTGTTGTGCTCCGAAGTTTTGAAGGGAACTGGAAAAGCTGCTCTCATTCTCAGCCTTTCCAGCATTTAAGCTGCGGCCACCCTGGGTTTGATGGAAGATCTAATAGGTGTGCTCAGAAATGTGGGTTGTCACTGCTCACAGCCCTGCTGCTGGCCAAGTCCTCCCTCCAGATGTTCCTTAAGCAATTAAGTTGGTGTGAATGAAGAACTGTGACCGTTGCCTACAGCATGGATCTTACTGCTCCAGCTGCACGTTGTTCAAGGTTTTTACTTTTAGGATGCATTTCCCTGCTTTGTCCATCGCTGCTCATTGGATAGCAGGTCAATTTCTGAAGGAGAAATACCGTCTTTTCTCAGTGTTACACAGCATGCCTCCCTTTGTCAGAGCACAGCAGTGAGCACAGCGAGCCCACAGGCAGCGGGAGGCTGCTCCCAGCTGCAGGCATGCAGCAATCAGGGTCTGCTCAGTGCACCCACGCTCTGCACATACACACAGCTGCATCGACACACAGCCCTTATTTGGGGTTGCAGAAGGCTGCCACTATTCCAGCAGATGTGTTTTAAATGTAACTTTTCTCGGAGAGGAGGGAAGCTGGAAGAATGAGAGAGGGAGAGCTGCTGCTGTGCTCTGGCAGCTGGTGCTGGGCTGCACACCCTGCCTGCTGCTGTGCTTGCAGTGAGGACAAGTGCTGCCGTCCTTTCTGCCCCACGCTGCTCACTGATTCTAGAAAAATGGAACAGTTTTCCCAGCCTGGAACAGGTTGCCCAAGGAGGCTGTGGATGCCCCATGCCTGGAGGCATTCAAGGCCAGGCTGGCTGTGGCTGTGGGCAGCCTGGTCTGCTGGTTGGTGACCCGCACATAGCAAGGGGCTGAAACTGGATGATTATTGTGGTCGTCTTCAACCCAGGCCATTTTAGGATTCTATGATTCTATGATCTTCCTCTGGAAACAAACAAGATCACCTGTACTGTGTAAATAAAAAACAGAAAAATGTGAGTCCAAATGAGACCTGCCTCATATTTGCAAACCTATCCACACGGCCCTTCTCTGTGTTCAACTTCCAAATGCTGTGCATTTGAGAGAACATCTTCCTCCTTCACAAAGTTTTTATGGCCTTTGCACATCAGACATGCAGTTCATTAAATATCCCCACTGTAGGCACTAATGGTCTTCTCTGAACGTGTAAAAACCCCTCATGTTGAAACACGGAGGTACAAAATGCACCCACCTGCAAAGCACAAAGCGTTGGAACTTAACAGCAGCTGTCCTGAAAGCACTGAGGACGCAGATCTGTGGCTGGTAACACAGTGCCAGAACAGTGCAGACAATTATGAACTTCTTCCTCAAGTTAATTAACAAAAAAAAAAAAAAAAAAAAAAAGATGACAGTTTGATTAATGCTGCAAGACACTGGAGCAGCACCGCAGCTCAAGCTGTGCTACAGGTTGGTCTCTGCACCTTCACATGCAGTTTCCATGAGGATGCAGGAACCCGGCTCAGCACCATCTGCCCCATCAGTGGCTGTGGGCTGCAGAAGTGCCTGCCCTCCCCTCCTGCTGCTTTGCCCTTTGGAAGCACCCCCTGATGCTGCACCTTCTGCAGTGGGCATCAAGAAGGCAGCTGTGTGCTGCGGCCACACGCTGCAGCAGGAGGTGCACAGTTCAGTACATGCACACAGCAGCCACTGCTGCCCTAGGAGCAGCACAGCCCTGCTGCATTTGCTATTCCTCCATGAGGAGAAGGTCTGGCCACTCAGTAGTGAGGATAGCACCAGAAGCAGTGCACACTCACAGAAATTAGAAAGAGCCATTTGTGAAACCAGCACCCAAACCTGTGGGAGCACACCTGGGTCTGCAGCGAGCTGAGCTGGACCATGCAGCATCCTGCAGCACAGTGCTGGTCTTGGTGACAGCAACAGCACTCAGGGACCACTGCGTTGTGTCTGTAGTGAGTATTTAGCCAGTGGAAACCTCACTAGTGGCCATTGAGATAAAATCATAGAATCACAGAATGGCCTGGGTTGCAAAGGAGCACAGTGCTCATCAGTTCCAACCCCCTGCTGTGTGCAGGTCACCAACCAGCAGCCCAGGCTGCCCACAGTCACATCCAGCCTGGCCATGAATGCCTGCAGGGATGGGGCATCCACAGCCTCCTTGGGCAATAGGAGATAGGATATCCTGCTGGAAATTCAAATACTGCCCACAGCCCGTTACCAAAGAGCTGCAAATGCTCAGAACACGCTTGATGCCGTTCCTCTGTTTCATGTGGATCCATCATTCATCAGGCAGGTTCTCTTTCATGAAGTATTTAGATTTGGAAGTGTTTTGACATGTGGTAATCTTTAAGAAGAAGGTAAACATACTCTTTTTTTTTTTTTTTTTAATTATTATTTTATTTTAAAGAAAATGTAAATAAAGTATTCCCCAAAATATCCACTGGAGGTTAAATGCGGGACAATGGAAACCACATGGAAAGGCCGCGGCAGTTCCTGTGCAGGCTGTGCTGGCTCTGATGTCTGCAGCAGGAGCTGTGCCTGGGTGAGGAGCACAGCACACAGCCTGTGAGAAGGAGGAAACCACGGGAAATGAGTTAACTGGCTCTGATACACCTCCAATTTCTGTTTTACATTATCTCAATCACCTCAACAGCTGTAAATTAAACTCAATGCCATCACCATAGCATTTGTCCTTACTATGAAAAGGAATACTGACCAATATGTATGGCTCCTGGCCATTTGGGGGTGATTTTCCTCCCTGCAGGTGGGATTTGGGTTGTTCTCATGCTGGCTCACCTGGGCGCACGGGGGTTGGGATTCTGCACTTTGCATCCCACACAGCTCTGACCCTCAGTGGCTGCAGCCCTGCTTCACGCAGCTGACAAACAGCTTTGTAAAACGGAGCAGATGAAGATGCAGACAGATGTAATCAGCTTAATTACAGAAATGGTTTACAGAGCTTCCCTACCTAGGCACAGCATTTTGTATGAATCTCGAAAGTAATTTAACCACAGTAATATTTCTAAACGAAAGATAAACATTTGCAATTTGTGCCTTTTTCTATATTCAGATGTGATTCGTTTAGGTTGACTTCTAATGGACTCATTTACTTGCAATCAAGGACTTGTTTTCCTGGGCTGTGAGTGCTCTCTTGGAGCACTCTTTCAGAACATCTGCATGGAAACCCCTCTGCTAAACAATGGCAGGGCAGAATGCACAGCATCAGCTCCTCAGAAAGATGAATGAAGCCTTCTGCTGGAAGTGGAACGTACACTTTTCAAAACAATTTTTGTTAGCCAAGATACGCCCAAGGTCGGGCTGAGTTATAGGTGATGCATTCCCCTGAGTCATTTGCCTTTATGGCAATTTTGGATGTGAATGCATGTGAAAATTTTCAAGCTTTTGCATCAGTTTATGAGTGTCCCACTTAGTTTTCAGCGAAGTAAAAACTGACATTCAGCAGGAGCTGCTTTTGGGTTTCACGGCTTCCTGTGTGCTTAGGAACTCAGTTGGTCATTATCAGCATGGGGGAACGTGGTGGCTCTGTGTACCTCAGTGCTGCCAATGAGGAAATGGTGCATTTGGTCCTATCTGCTTTCAGAGAGCTGGAAGCAGTACCTTGTAGATATAAGGATGAATGCAAGGGGTTCAGGAATGCAGAGATAATAACTGGGGCAAAAAGAGGAGCTTCAGTTTTGCCATTGGTAACCATAAGTGCCACCCTGTTTAGAAAACCTGGTGCTTTCATCTTTTAACAGGTATAAAAAAGAGTCATAATTCCTATAAGGAAGGGAATTTACTGAAACTTTAATGAAACTTGTGAAGCTTCAGCCTGCACTGGGCTCTTCTTGCTGTGCTGTGCTGTGGGTCCATTTAGTTTGGGAGCCTCTACTCACCATGGATTTCGTAAGTTCCCAATAGAGATAAGAAAAGGTGGAAATCCACATGTATTATCCTCCAAGTTGCTTGGCTATCATTGTACCCACGCTGGGGTCAGTCTGTGGAGTTCTGCAGCCATGAGGTCAATTTACTGTGCAAATAAAGGGGTGCAGATGCTGTCTCAAAGCAGCTCTGCAGCCTCAAATCCGCTCCGAGGAGGCTGGGAGGAAGGGCACAGGCCAAGAGTGCTGCAAGATGGAAATGGAAAAATTCAGGTTTGTCCCAGAAGAAATGCATTCCTCGCAAATCACATTTTTCCTTGATTCCTTCTGTACAGCTATTGAGCAAGCACAACCTTGTTTAGCTTAAAAGATCTGAGGAAATTATAGCCTAGGGCTCTTGTCTGGTGTCTGAGTGCTGCTCTTGTCGCTGAAGTCCCGGGGAATGGTTGAAGACCAAATGCCCATTGCTGCTCTCTGACTCGGTGCTGCAGTTTGCCCCGGGACACGCAGGAAGGCATCAGGTGTGGGCAGGCTTTAGAAGAGGCTGGAATTGAATGTGTGCACGGCTTCTGAAGGCAGCTGCGGCTCCTGCAGGGAAGCAACAAGCTTGGTGGGTTGCTTATAGCCGAGTGGTCACAAGTGCTACTGAGGCAAGCGTTGGATCTCTGTGAAATTAGACACAGACATAAATGGAAAACAACTCTTTGAAGCAAACTGCCACCGACCTGTGAATTACAACTTTCATGCAATAGTAAATGAATTAATTCTGTAAAGCAATCTCATACTCCAGAGCCTGTGAGTGTTTTATGCAGAAATAACACGTAGCCAAGCGGTAATGAAGAAGGAGAAGAGTGGAAGAGGATACCAACAGTTGGGTCCTTGAAATTTCTCATGCACATTTGTGCTCCTGCAGCATCACAGTGATAACCAGGAAATCCTATTTCCCTATGTCCATTAATCCATCGTCCATTAATGGTCACTGTCTCCATGCTCTCTAGCAGTGGGGAAACCCAAATGTCTCCAGGGCTGCTGGAAGCTCCCTTGCTGCTGGGATCTGAGGGAGCAGTGCCTTGGAGGAAACCACCCATTTTGGGAGCAGTAAAACTCAGTGACTGCAGCACTGCAGTTGAGTGTACAAAGGCTGAGGGGTAATGGCCTTAGACAAGAGGTAATGACCTCAGATTGTGCCAGGGGAGGTTTGGGTTGAGTGGCGGAGTCACCATCCCTGGAGGTGTTCCAGAACCGTGGAGATGTGGCACTGAGAGGTCAGTGGGCATGGTGAGGGGGGGGGTTGAGTTGGGCTTTGTGATCCAAGAGGTCTTTTTCCAACCTTAATGATTCTGTGCTTTTATAATCTGGCCTCGTATCCAAACTGAATCCAGGTTATCTCATGTTCTGAAGACCCCACTGGCTGGGAAGTTGGTAGATTTGACGTAAAGTTAACAGTATTTAATAAAGTATCTCTAGTTTGAAATACTAGTTTGATATCAGAGAGAGAAATGGCTGACTGCTCTGGTTACATTTCTATGTAACTGCCTGTAATAGGATTTATTGTTTGGACTCAAACAAATTGGGCTGTCAGAAAAAAACCCCCAACATCTTCATACAGAGAGCCATTATGTGGCTGATTTCAGCTGATTTTATTTTTATGATCCAATGAGAACAGAGCAAATTATTGACAGTTTTTTTCTGTAATATTAGGTTGATCTTTAAAACATGCACTTTGGAGGTTGTTTGTCTTTTCCTGTGTCTGATGTCTGCAAAAGCTCTAGCAAGCATGGAGATCTGTGGGAATACTGACCACAGCAGCATATTTTATTTGTTGAAAATCAGTCTTGTGTTGTAATAAAGAATATTTGCTGTGGCAGCCTGTTTCTTCTGCAACTGTTCTGTACCTGCCCCAATGGCCAAACAAAAATGTCTAAAGACTTAAATGCACAGTTACAGTACCCTAAGCATGGACTATCAAATTTGTACATTGAACTGACCGTGAATTTCTAGATTAAAACTGAATTCTGATTAATTTATGGTAACAAAGAAACAAAAGGAGAACCGTGAGCTGTGGCACTGTCTGGTGAAAGGGAGCAGATGCAGTGTGGTCATGGGCTTGTGCCCATCCAGAGAGATGGGGTGGGAATGGCCCTGGTGTGGGGTGAGGATCCCCGTGGTCAAGGACAGATAGGGCAAGAAGGGAAGCCTATGATGATAACATCATGGAAACCTCCTTCCTAAGCAGCCTTCTTGGAGGTATCCATGCTGTGTGTTGGACTACAAGTCCACATTTGGGCCCTGGAGCTGATCTGCCAAATGTAACATCATGGGAGATGTGGCGGGGTGATGGGCATCGACAGACAGACATGTGGGTGTGAAGGAGATGGGCAGGGACTGAAGGAACAAACAAAAAGCAATCAGTGACCAAGCTGGGTGCACCACAGTGCTTATATCCCCTGTCAGACCCTTAACTTTCTGAAGATACTCTTTATATCTGTCTGACTGAGCCGTTTCCCAACCTATGCTGGTTTTCCCCAGTGATACAGCACTGTTTATGCCCTATTTTGTTGAGCGTGCAGCTGGCAGCCTAGACAGAGTGACTCAGACTGTGGTAACTCATGGATGCAGGTTAATTTGTGCCATCTGAACTCTTCCAGCATTGCTAAACTGAAGCACCAGTGGACGGGTCTGCCTCCTCCAGCCTCCATAACCCCATCTTCCATCATCCCCATCCTCTACAAAAAGGAACAATGACCACAGATACATTAAAAGCAGGAAAACATTAAAAGCACGCCCCAACCTGGACGGCCTTTATTAACTGCCAATATTTGGTACCCACTTTTTATTTCTTTACCTTTTTGCAATGAAGGTGATGTAGGAAAAACAAATGGTGGAAATGGAAAAGGGTTACTCACACAGAGCATGTTCTTTAAAAAATGGTCCTCCCAACCTTTTTAATTTTTTTTGTTGTTGTTTCTAATTTTTTTAATATATACCAGTCACTCCTAATTATTTTAGGTACAACCAGACACTTTTTTTTCTGATTTAGAACAGATTTTAAACAGTTATAAATATAATTTTCTCTTAGCAAACTTAATGAGTCCCTAAAGTGGCTCCAGATGCCAGACAAGTACGTATGCAACATTCCTACCGGAGGATAACTTTTGATATTTAATCAAAAGAAACAAGTTTAACAAACAACACACTAACACATGAAAAGATAACGTGGTGAGAAAATAAAATAGGACTATAAGATCTAGGTGAAACTTTTCCAAGGTGCAACCAACCAACAGTGAGACTCTAATAGCAGTGTGAAGAGGAACAAAATGACTGATCTGAGGAGAAGGCAATAATGGGAGGAAGGGGGAATGGAAGGGAATAAAACCAGCTAACAGATAAATGGGAGCTTAACATGCAAAGAAGGAAATCAAAAGAAATATCAAAAAAGGATGCTTTGGATGAGACAAGCATAATAAACTGAGCTGTGTGAGAAAAAGTGCCAGAAATACCACGAGATACCAGGCTCTACAGAAAGCAAAACGTCGAAAATACACAGGAGAAAAGAGAAAACATGAAAATCCTCATTTTGTATTAATTGTGGTCCCCTTCAAAAGACAGATTTCTACGCTGGAAAACCCCCTGTAATTAGATTATTGTTTACAGTTATTACTCAACTGTTTCCTATTTAGGCTGTCTGCATTTGATTCAATTCTGCCAAAGCTCTCAGGGAAGCCACCGAGTTGTTACCTGCAAATAAAGGCATAGTGATGTGAATGCATTTGGAACAGAAATTCTCATTATAACACCATTTTTCCTAAAGGCCTTGCGTGATAGAAGTGTGATTAAGCAAAGCTTGGGCTGCAGCTCGGCAACCGATGGCCGATAACGCCGTATTGACTTTCACCTGGAGAGGATGCTGTGACCTTGAGCAGCTCAAGCATTGCCATACGATCACCACGAATTCCACCCTCAGTGCAAAGCCAGGAGCTACGAACCACCAACCAATTAGAGCCCAAACGTTAATACACAATGATAAAGTCTGACTTGGTTCTGCAAGTTGTTGGCAATCCGCTGCCAGAACAGAAGAGCAAATTCCTGCGCTGTTGTGGCAAGAAGAAAAAGCATTGAAAAGTCATCAGGAAAAAGAAAGAACTGCAAAACTGTAGCCAACAGGCAAGAGGAAAACGTTGCATGTAGATGTGGTTACAGGAGAGAATGATTTTATTATCACGTGTCTCAAACAACCCGCTCACCACATCCTTCACGCTACGGCACTGTTGTGCTGGGTGCTAAAATCAGATCTGAACTCACTTTTAAACATTCTTCCCTTTGCTCCAGGGTTTCAGACTGTGCCAAAATGGCATTCATTTTACCACCTTCTTGGCTTCCAGTGGTTTCTTTCACTGCTCTGCAATTATAATGGGTCGCTAATGGAGCGCCTCATTGATAAACTTCCTCGTTAAGAAGAACCCAGAACAAAAAATGATGCTGGTTCTTTAAAAGTTTATCCCTGTGGCACCGTCGTGTAAGCATACATATGGGACAGTAAAAATGGAAGACGACACATTAAATGACATTATTATAAAATGCAATACTCTTGGAATGATCCCTTATTAAATTAGGCTCTATGATCTGAGATGAATTTCCCCGATCCCTAATCCATCACTAGAGAAATATTAAAAGATAGGTCTCAACTGGTATTAGAATCGCACTCAGTCTCTACTTTCATTATTTTGAATTAGGGTGCTACTGGGGGGAAGCCTCTTAATGAGAATTAGAGTGATTCACTGGCCTTCTTTTGGATTTTGACAAGTAAAATATTAACTCTTCAGTCACAGCTGTCGGAATTAAAATACTTGGCAGCCACAGATGCACAAATTAAATTGGCCTTTATGTTTCCATATTGCTGACCTCCTTAGAGGCAAAAACATCAAACTCAACAATAACAGAAAACCCACAGCGTGTCATTTCTTGGAAGAAAATGTATTTATTGAAGTTTTGGTGTTTGTTTCAGTTTTAAACACATAATTGAGCAAAGACAGACCGTTTTTACAAAGGGCTATTATATTAATTTTGCATTCTGTGAAACTTCAGCTGCAAATCAGTTGCTCTGAA
This sequence comes from Tetrao urogallus, assembly GCF_951394365.1. NCBI lineage: Eukaryota > Metazoa > Chordata > Aves > Galliformes > Phasianidae > Tetrao > Tetrao urogallus. The sequence continues at coordinate 22,035,188 of NC_136822.1, forward strand.
CCATTAATCAGGGAATAAAATAATAAATGAAGTTATTTCAGGGATTTCTTAACTGTTGGAACCAATACAAATCAGATTTGCACGCGGTGCATCAGTGAGATCACCTTAGTGGCATTTTTAGGTTTGACTGGCATTTTTAGGGTTGTTTTCTGAAAACAACAGGCTCTCCTTCTTAGAAACAGGATGTGAGAGTGCATAATTATCACAGGAGCACCAGATATTTTATTAACGGGTCTCCAGTTTGTAACAACAAGAGCGGTTAAGTCTAACAGCGTCAAGAAAGCGTCCATCCTGATCTTTTCCCCTCCTTTTTAATTTACTGCTTTTGTAATGGCGGTGGAATTTCAATTAGTCTTAATTGAGTGTGTCTCAATTAAGCGTGTTTCAATTATAATAAATGTTTCCAAAGTGGAACTTGCAGCATGGGCAAAATCTCATGCAAGGAGGTGCTGTGAAGAGGCATTTGTAAGGTGTCCCACGATGAGGGCCCAGGCTGCCCTCCCTGTGGGCTCCCAGCACCACACCAACCCCTCTTTCATCCCAGCTGCTGAGCCTGATGTTGATGAATGCATCTAACACACGACGAGCTCCTGGGATGTGTGGCAGGGTGTCATGGGGGCCATGGCTTTGGGACCCCCCATTGCTGGGATACCTGGTGGGGAATTTGGGCTGTGGGAGCACACGTGTTCTGGGAGAAGCACAAAAAATGATTGCAAGCCTTATTCTGCACATCGTTTCTTACCATATTTATTGTTTGTACGTTTGTTTGGGGTTTTCTTTGCCTTCCGACGTGGCATATTTTAAATGAAGGAATAGTTGCCTACCTAATTCTTTTTTCACTTTTTGCTTTTAGATAAAAAAAAAAGATGTTTCACAAATGTCCCCAGAGACACTGCGACACGCTCAGTGCCGGTGGCCCTGGTGGGCTCAGGGTGGTCGGCCACCCCTCGTATCCCTGCTCCCTCCTTCCACCCGTGGTCCCTGCTGCACGCCGGGGCTGCTCTGTTATGCAGAGGGGCTGCGGGCTCCGCCTGTGAATTAGTTGTGCACAGAAGCACTTAATACATCTCCCCCAGAATTAAATGCGTGCGGAGAGCTGCCATAGGGCGCGCCGCGAGGTGCTTTAATTTCTTTTTTAGAAGGCATTAGCAGAACTCGATAAAGGGTCAAGTAATTTCATCCAAGTTGCCACTAGTTAGTTAAGAGAAAGCGACAGGCCAGCGGGCTCACGCTGTTACCTTTCCACAAATATATTTTATAAAATGAGAGCTTAAAATTTCTTTGTTTTTTTTTTGTTTTTTTTTTTTTTTAACTTTTTAAAAGAGTGATTGCCCAAGAAACGTTTCTAGCTCCAGAAGATGACCTCCCTGGTAGCCAAGTGGGGTGTTTCGATTAATATTTGCTATCGGGCGCTTGGGCTGAGCCCCGAAATGAGATGGTTACTTCTTGGACAGGAGTGACTTTGGTGTGTGAGCGCGGCTCCCGGCTGCAATCCCAGCGAATGCAGAGCGGACAGTGAGCCCGCGGGGAGCGCTGGCAATCATGGCGGAAACAATGTTTACATCGATCATCTGTCACGGTGATTTATGGCTTCATTTTGCTGTAATGGAGAATTAGTGGAAAGATTATCAGGGACTCAACACTTTGGCTTGTTACCCATGTCCAGACGAGCAATTTGTCTCCCTGAAGCAGTGAAATACTTGTGACAGCTCCAACACTTGCCCTAATTCAATCAAGAGAAAATGTTGGAATTAATTTGTTACAAGAAAATTTAAATATGTTCAGCAAACAGTAACCGCAGAGCAGAAGGCTGATTTATTGCGCTCGGCAAGATATCGATCCGCTTCGATCTGGCCCGTGTTGAGGTTTTAATGTGTAATAATTTCCAATTTAAAGCTCCTTTTCAAGATCACGGGTTTAAAGAGAGGGCAGGCTAGGTCTCAAGACCTGATTAGGAGCCTGTTGCAATGGCTTTGTCAAAAGCCTGTTTGAATGTAAATTCATAGTTATCTTTTGCACTATCTTTAATATTCTTGACATGGATTTTATTGTGTGTCAAACCTCAGGCCAGCTGCCTGCCACAACCGTTAATGAAACATCTTAGGAAATAAATCTCAGTCTTTATACAATATTTTAAAAAATCTGAAACATTAGATGTCAGCGAGGAAGGTTTAACAGCATCTCCTTTCTTCCCCCCGCACAGTAAACCATCAGAGATATAGCAGTTTTACAGCTTGTCTACACAATTAGATTGAATTATTGTGTAAATACTGTAATGCCATAAGCTTAAATTCCAAAGTCTGCACAAACGGTTTAGGGACGTGTACAAATCTGTTACCTTCACTGACGGTATGACAGTTTATTCTACCATACCTATATACAATTTTAAGGCTCCCATTATTAAAATGCTCTTCTCTGATGCCAGTAGGAAACACCTCCCTCCATTCAAGAAGGTGCTTGGGCCATCAGAATCTTGGAAATGAGAATTTGAGCCCGGAGAGCTGCCTGGGCATCCACAGTGCTGGGTGCCATTGCACCAGGCTGAGCATCGTGCCGATGGGACCTCAGCAAAACACAATGGGAAGTGCTCAACCAGCCCTGTAACCCCAGTGCTGATGATTGATTTAAAGGGAAATCCTGACCTCCAGTCCTGTAAAGCTTGTGTCACAGCCTTCTGGGCAGCTCCTGGTGCCAGTTTTCTCTTCCATTTTTAGAGCATGGGTGACTCACGTAATTAGAGAGCAATCTTGCTCAACCCAATCAATAAAGAGTCATCACCCACCATTGGAGGCAGTCATACAAAAGTATTTGCTTGCTCATTAGTGGAGCTCAGGCATTAGTTTACTTTAGCAAGTCTCAGTTTTGCTGCCTTATCCTTAGGGAAAAAGAAAATCTGAAAAATAAGTTCCTTTATTATAACAGCACTGCTGCAAAACTTCCGTTCTGACAGCACTGAGGCAGTTGAGGTGAGGCTTGGAGTCATCCATGAGATGCGTCACTCACACGCCAATACTCCTGCCTTGGCCTCCTGAATGGAAGGGCCATTCTCTGCAGCCATCTGCTATGTCCTCTGCCACCACGTTCCTCAGCAGAAGACATCATGTCTCAAGAAGTCGAAGCGCTGTGCTGACATCTCTCTTGATGCCTTCAATCCAAGGATAGAACCTCGGCGTCTTGGTAGACACACTCCCATCTCGCTCTTCTCTATGATCAAGAATTTTCCCCCTTTCTGAAGCATTCCCCATAGATCCTTCCACATATGTGCACTTACATGCCTTTGGAAAAGCAAATACAACTTTATTAAATTTTTTGCATGAGTTAGATCATAAAAAAAAATGGATACTGGACACATTGTATAAGCTTTATGAAGTGAGATGTCTCTGCATTGTCAAGATGTGCACTGACTGGGGGCTTTAGTGTTGAGAATTAGCATTTCTTTGCAAATGCTGTGATGGTATTGTACTCAAACTTCTGTAAATCCATAATTATAATTCAGTTTTTCATTACAAACCATAAACATAAATATTTCTGTGGTCATTGGTGGAATTTAACTTCTGCAGTACATAATATCCACACATGTGTTTCCTATTTTGCTCTTAACCGTACAATAACATGCATGCTAGAGCTAGTAAAATATTATTATAAAACTCTCTTTGCTGCAAATCTCGATGTAGCTTGCTATCAACATATGTTCCTGGGAGTTGAGAGGACTCAGCAGAGCTGATGTGAAGAGCCGTGGCCATCAGGACGCACAGGGCGATGTGCCTGCTGGCAGCAGGCTGGCCCTTGCGTGCCCCTTGCACTTTGCTGATATTGGCTTATTTGTAGCTGGTTCAGCCAGGGCTTCCCTTGGGCTGGAGGAAGCTCGGCGCTGCAGGCAGAGCAGACCAAGCACCTCCAGGTGCTACCAGCAGGCAGGACCCACAGGACCCATGGAGAAGGGAGGGCTGCGCTGCTTCTGTTTTGACGGGAATTGGAGGAGAATTGGGCCCTGACATTTAAAACTGAATGGGACTGATATTTGAAACGGAGATGAACTGGCATTTGGAATAGTCCCATGCTCTGATGTTTCGTTATTTTTCATTTTTTTGCAGTGATTCTTTTATTGCCTTGGAGGCGGCTGCACTCGCATGGCTTCCTGTGCTGGACTATGGTGCTTGCTGTTATTCACCAGCACATGCAGGCAAGAATAAAAAGCTTCTGGTTGGTACGAGTGAGATGCAGGATGTCCACACCCACCAACATGTTGAAACAAGAGCAAGAAAAGAGCCTGAGATGGGAGCCAGGCACAAATACGATGTTCTCAAGCTGTCAGGAGGAATGCCAGGTTAAATTGCACTTAAACCACAATGATGTTGGTGAACGGTGTTAAAAGACCATATAGTAGATTAATAATACAAGCAGAAATATAAAAACCTCATTCAATTTTCAGAGCCATGTGCTTAGTTTGCTGTCCTCACTCTGCTAGAACAGCCAAGAACTGGTTTGGTTTGTGCTGTGCCCAGAGGAAGGCGCTTCCTTGGCTCCTGCTTACCAACACGGGCCTAAAACCAGGCTGCCAGCCCCACCAGGGAGTGCTGGTTTGTATGGGAGAACTCCGATCAGAATTTGGAACTGCTTTCTGCAATTGTCTTAATTGCTCAAATGAAAGCTTAGAGGCGGTTGGTTCCTGCAAACGTCAATGTTGAGAGGAGTTTGAGAGAATGTCATTCCCTTCGAGATGGATTTGCACAGAGTAAAGCATTCACAGAAAAGCAGTCTTTAAATAAGTCACCAATTGTGAACTTTATAATGATGCCAGCCATTAACAATAGACCCCTTGGATCCTTCTTTCCTTAATTCCCACAACAATTTTTATTTTTTTTTTCCTTTCTACAAGGTCATTTTAGGTCTTCAGTCCCAATAATAACTTGTGCTGTGAGCCATTGCAGACAAAGCTGTCTTCAGCCTTTCAGCTCAGAGGGAGCAACTTGACGGCACTGTAAGATGAATCCCACATCTCCACCAACCCAGCACGGCACTGGGATGATACAGCCTGCAGGCTGGGGCGGCCCCTGGCTGCTTGGGGCTTGGGCTGAGTCCTGCAGAAGGGCAGCAGCCCCAGCACTGGCCAGAGCAAGCTTTCGGGGTGAGATCCCAGCCAGGGTTTTCTCTGAAGCCACCAAGTTGCCATTTAGCAAGAGCTCCCATTGTTGCACAGATGAATCCAATCACAGCGATTTGTTTTGCAAAGCAGGGCTCAGCTCCCTGTTACTCCCATTTAACTGAGCTATTTCAAAAGGAGCTGAAAACGCTTAACTTCTGGAATTTCTTTTTTTTTTTTTTTTTTTTTTTTTTTTTTTTTTTTGAAGCCTTATGTAAGTCAGCTTTTAACTGTCTGTTAGTAAACAGCTCCATTACAGAGATAGCAAAACCGAAAATAAAGGCTGGGGCTGCTCTGGTGGCTCAGCAGACCTGCAGAAACCAGCTCAGAACTGCTCTGCACGTGGCACACAACATCAGCTTTCCCTAACCACAGAGCAATCAGATACTGCCTACATCTCAGACAATACACCCACAGTTAACCCTTTCCTCCAGCTTCTGATCAGTGGCTTTGCTCCAGGGTGAAGGCAGAGGAAGGCTGTGGGGAGAGGGATGGCTTCTTCTTTGTGGATGGACCTGCTTGGATGGAGGGTCATCCCATAAGATGGGCTTAGTGAAGATTTGGAAATACATTCCACTGGATTAGGGTCACCTTTCTTCAAGCGGTCCCTCCAGTGCTTCTAAACACCACAGAAGATAGGGGATAAGAGATGAAGATCTCCAACATGCAGTTTTGGCCTACTGTGCTGTCACGACTCTCCACCCTAAAGGGCCACTGGGTGCCTCCCTTTCATTTTCAGAAACGTTCTATTAATTCACACTCTCATAGCTCAAGAAGTCAAAAGACCAAGGCTGACTCATCCTCACCACGGCCGTGGACAGTGCTTGGTCCTACATGGTCCTGCTCCATGCAGCCTCTAATAATAGCAAGTTACATCACCGCAGTGCTGGAGACCTCCAGAGAGGTGAAACACCAACCTTTTCTTGCTAGGATCCTTGCTTCCATCTCCAGTTCCACAGCTGTCAGCACCCTGCAGGAATTTTGCTGGCCTCGCAGCCATGACACAACTCAGAAGCGACACAACTGAACTCCAGGCTGGCAGTGCCAACCCAGCCAGCTTACCTCATCAAGCTCCAGCATCTAATTAGAGGCTCTCCTGACTTTGTTCCCAGGCTGGCTGAGCTCATCCTGGAGGCAGCGCAGCCCTTTTATTACTTTCTACAACTTAATCACTCTGTTTTAAAGACATTTTCTCTGAATTGCTCTGAGGTTAGCACCTCTGTCAATTTACGTCAATAGCCTCTTCTTTTTAAAATTAATTCCTATTAATTAATCACTATCTGAAGTAGTTTATTGGTATTGATTTGCTCACTTTTGTATGCTGCTATGAGATACCCGGCCTTCCTTGTTGCATTTGCCCTTTGCCCAAGCTACAAAGCCCAATAGAGGCAGGCATTGCTTAACAGCCAGGTCCAAATGAGCCTTAAAAACCCAATAATAATACTTGTCTAGGAGCAGACATTGCTTTTGTGCTCTTTATTTTTATGGTATTTTTATTTTTCTGAACTTCCTTCATTTGCTTCAAGTTTTGTGACATTATTAGCGTTTTCTGTTGGACTTTTTTTCCTACTGTAATCAAATGGCTACGATCAGTGCATTAAAAGCCAGATTTTCTTATTAGCTCCTCAGTGCAACTATCAGCAGTCAACACCCAGCTACCAGTGCATTGTGCTCTTCAGTTTCTGTCTCACAAAATTCAAGTTTTATGTGGTTTAAAGATGATATCCCATGTCACAATTGGAGGCTGAGCACAGCAGGGAGCAGGGAAACTGCTGTGGGAACACAAGATCAGGGCTCTCTTAAATCAGTCTACTTAGTGAGACTGGTTTCATACCAACAGAATGGTCAGCAATTGCACTGGGCTATTTCAGACCTCATCTCCAAGCCTTGCAGCTCTCGGGGCAGCCATGGGACGGTTGAGGCATCACACCTGGGAGGGGAAACAAGCCACATGTCACCGAGTTGGCAGGATCCACCTCATTTCCTACCGTGAGGATAAACAAGGAACACTTTCCAAAGCAGAGCCTTTGCACCAGCTTCTTCCAGATCATGGCATGGCATGGTTAGGAATGGATGCTGATGTTTCTGCTGACAGATGTTTCATTGCTCACACACACGTCCCCTGGCTGGTGGCACAGCGTGGCAGCCCCGAGCCCACGGCCTCAGCACCGTGTTGCTGTGCTGGAGCTGAGATCCACAGGAGCAGTGTGAGTTGCAGAGAGGCGTCATTTCTCAGCCTCTGAAAAGCTGCAATTTCTCCTCTCGAAAGCGGCAGGAGGTCCCCTGGGATGTTGTCAGCTGCTTTGACTGCCCGGAAAAAAAAAAAGTCATTTTTCTTTTTAAAGAGTGCTACAATTATTATCACCAGGCCTCAGGGCACTTCACCCCAAATCACACAATGTTATTTCAGATTTCTCTGTTACCACAAGTGTTCAAAACCGGCTGCTTAAATCCAGTTTTCCAAAGTGATTTGGGCATTTAGCAGCTGAAGCATCTCTCAGCAACCCAGGGATGTGCTGCAGTGCCTCCTGCCAGCTGCATCCTCACAGGGTCATCACCCCAAAGCCCAGAGCATCTTTCGAGGTCCTCGGGGTGAGCTGGACTTGCTGGAAGCCTCCTCCTCGCCCCACACCTCGGGACACCCAGATGTGGCCAATGGGACCCAGCTGTGCACAGCCTGGTCCAGCAGGGTCATGCTCCCTCACCGGCTCAGCTCTGAAGAAAAACAGGATTATATTTTGTATATAAGGCTTTGTGGGATTAAACATTGCTGAATTTGAAAGGCTAATTACTTCTCAGGCAGAGCCTATAGGATTTTTTCCCTCAGAAATCTCTAATGACTGTGTTTATGGGTAAGTTTCCCTGAGTACCTCCAAGACTGAAAGCTTTTTTTTTTTTTTTTTTCCCCTCTTATGAGACAGATGGAGATGTTCTTTCCAAGAGTGAGTAATATTTAACCTTAAGCACTTTCAAATCCGGCCTCAGGAATATTGAGATGAAAGCCTCGTGGCACTAAGCTTCTTTCAAATGGATATTACAGAAAAAGCTGCCTGGACATTTGTCTCCCCGAACCGCCGCTCTGCTTAGCATTCTGCCGGCGTGCATCTGCTTCTCGAGGAGGTCCGAACAGAATAAATACTTGTCTCTCCCATTTCATTGTCAGCAGCAGCTCTGCTCTTGCATTTCTTTGAGCGTGGCTCAGTGGACGTGAAGCTGCTGCGGGTGGCACTGCACTGGGCTGACCCAGCTGCCTGCAGGGATGCTCTCCATGCAGCAGCAGGGGAAGCAGCTCCTAGAGCTGGGGATGTGCACAGGATGGGTCCGTCTCCTTGAGGCCTGCCCATGTTGGAAGCAGGTTTGGGACATGAACGCCAGATGAAACACAGAATCGTAGAACCACTAAGGCTGAAAAAGAATTCTAAGGTCACCAGGATCAACCCCAGCCCACCCCACCATGCCCAATGACCACATCCCTCAGTGCCACATATCCACAGTTCTGGAACCCTCCAGGGATGGTGCCCCCCACCCCCACTTCCTGAGCTACCTGTGCATCACTTTTGGAGAAATTGTTCCCAATATCCAACCTGCACCTTCCTTGCTGCGACTTTATGCCACTGCCTCTCATCCAATCAATAGGAGATGAAGGAAAGCATAAGCTTGTGCTCTTCCTAGCAGCTCCAGACCAAGTGTAAATTCAGTGGGATCCATTTTCTCAGTTACCAGCAATATTTCATAGAATAAAATCAGACAGATTCAATAGATTTTATGATTCTACCAATATTACTAATTACTTAAATACAAAGCAAAGCTTGTCCAGCACCGCGCATCATTTAACACACTGAAACCCTAAAGTGTCCAAAACTGCCTACACAGACCAACACAGCAACATTCAGACAATCACAGGCAGAGAAAAGTGAAATAGGAAGCGAAAACATTCACAGGAGCTTTGCTTCCTGTTTTCCTCCTGTTGATTTGGATTCTTTACAAAGCGAATCCTCATCTCAGCAGCCATGCACTGGGGGGGGTGGGAGCTGCATAGAGCCCCAGGTGCCTCTCCTTGCATCCCACACAGCCCCAGCATGCAGGCAGCAGAGATGCACTGAGCCTCATGCTGCACCCCAGCAGCCTGCCTGCAATCTGTACGTGTCTTGATCAGGATATTAAACTACAATCATGCACAAAGCAGTGAGGTCCCTCTGCTCTACTGTTGAACTAAGAAATCATTATCATCCGACAGAAGAGAAGTATGGATGATGGATAATGGGTCTCTCCACTGCCCAGCGATCATTATGCTTCTGCCGATGAGGCAGCAACTGTTTTAAGTCCCATTAGCAGATGATGGGCTGTCTGGGAGAGGATGCTGAGGGCTGGGCAGGCAGCTCTCTCTGTGCCTTCACCCCACGGTGAGGGCACCAGGATATGGGCTGGAACAGTGCAACCCAGCAGTGAGCACAGAAACTGGGGAACTCGGTCAAAAGGTAAATCGCTGCTTCCTGCAGGGACTTCCAGGCAAGAAGAGCATTTACAGAACTGTTAATGAAGCTCCGAGATAAACCTGAGTGTTCATAAATGAGAGTCATCTGCTGGCAGCTTTGACATCTGCTCAGCCCTGTGTGGGTTCAGCAATTCCCATATCAGAGGTCTGAAGCCACCGTGGGCAGGCTGAACTCAGCAGAGAGCAGGGAATGCAGCTCCCGCAGCTGCTGGCAACTGACCATGCTCAGGTCAGGGTGGATTTCTGCCATGCATGGCATCACCCAGGCAGAGAGGTTTCCTACGGGTCCCCACTGGCGCTGAGATGGCTGGCACTGAGGAAAGCTCAATGCGTTTTCTGAGACCTGGGAGCCTGAAGAGCTAGAATGGCAGAGTCCTGGCAACTTTTGAGCAATCACACGGGCTCCTGGCATGCATTCCTCAAGTCAGATGATTGACTCAATAATGACACTGAAGGAGACTGGTGTCTCCCAGCCACTGCTGGCTCAGAGGATTCCCAGCACAGCCCATGCCATGGTTGGCCAAGTCCTCTTCTGTTGCTCTGCTGTCCCCAAGTCACGCAACTCTGCGTCATACAGGAGAGTTCACTACTGATGGACTTGTGTAGAAGTATTGACAAGTCTGAGTAACTTAAAATACATTTTCCCAAAGATGACCTAAAATCATACCTAAGTCAGATCCATCCCCAGTTCGCAGCCAGTGAATGGCATCCTTTGGTCCCTGCTGTGCCCTGCTCTGGAAGCAGCTCAGGCAGTCCTGGCTGTGGCTCCCCGGCATGATTCCTCCAGCCCTGCTGTGGACAGAGGAGGGTAGGAACTGGGGTTAGCTGGAAACACATTTAAAAAATGCATTCTGGAGGTTTTCATTAAAACTACTAAAGCATAGGAAGTCACCTTCTGAACTTCAGCACTTAATGGATTATCTTTCCAATCATTCTGAAAACCTTCAGATCCCTCTCTTGGAGCTCTCACAACTGTTTGCCAGCACAAGAACAAAACCAAAACCAGCACAAATATTATCAGCTGTTTGGAGAAGTAAACATCCTTGGTAAGTTTCAGCAAAGCACTTACAACAGAGCGATTTGGATGAAGTCCAGACTGTTCAATGGTTAATATATTATTCATATTAATAAAATAATGTTTGGAAGGGCACCAAGAGCCCTAATATCTGTATCAGGAGCAGGGTTTTAGTAGCCAGTTGACAGCAATGTACCAGCTGAGGGTTTCCCAACTCCCCCTGAAATTCATGATGGGCTGAAGAGGCAAGTTTCACCACACATCACTGGCACGACTCCAGTGCATTCAGCATGGTGAGTTCCTGAGCAAATCTGCAGTTGACATCAAAGGTGGAATTTGGCTTTCAAAGCAAGGGTTGGAAAACTGAGGGCTGGAAGACCTACATCAGTTGGGTTGGCAATCATGGTTGAACCCAACCGTGGGTTCAACCCAACCGTGCTGGTGGCCCATTAGAGTTGAGTTGGTGGCCCATCACAGCCAGGTTTGGTAGACATGGAGATGTGAATGCTCAGCAAAGCCCCAGCAGAAGAGCCACGGGGAACTCACCGAACCTCAGCCAAGTTCTTATTCCTGGGCAGGACATGAAGCTTGCAGACTCTAAGCACCATAGGAAAGCCACGTGTATCCCTTGCTGGGGACTCCTCCTGAGCAGCCCCTCACCTTGGACTGAACTGTCCCTCCATCCTGCTGCAGCAGCCCTTCAATGTACTGAAACCCCCCCCATCAGAGCAGCAGAAAACAAATGAGCTATTTGTAACCCTTAATTTAAACAGCTACCGAAGTAATAGCATAAATAGTATAATGCAATTGTAATGGATAATGAATTATGTATACGGCCTCATCCCTCTTTGAATATGCATGAGGCAGGAACTGGGGAAGTGGAGCAATATTGCTGCTTGATTGCTTACTCAGACCCCGGTCCATAAGGTGTCCCAGTGGGGCCTAAGAGGACACTGAGCCCAGGGTCTACACGAATCCACAGTTCCAGGGCAATGCAGGGAAGCCTGAGTCCCGCACTGCTGAGTCCCACACAGCCAAAGATTTCAAGTGCCTGCAGTTTGCTGAGCCTGGGTGGGATTTCTGAGTGCAGAGAGAGAGAAGTGGTGGGGTCACCACCCATGGAGATTTACCAGATCTGCAGAGAAATAGCACTGAGGGACGCAGTCAGCGGGCATGGTGGGGTAGGCTGGAGAACTCAGAGGTCTTCTCCAGCCTTAATGATTCTACAATCCCTACATGCACAAAGAACATGACACATCCTAGCTGCTTCAGACTTCAGTTCTGGGACGCTTCACATAAAACACACAAAACCCATGAAAAGTTGCATACTCTCAATCCCAGATCTGCTCACAGCCATCCGTGTTTCTCCAGCCACACTGGTAAAGGCCTTTGGACAAGAGCTACCCCAAGGTTCCCTCCTACAGGCACCTGAGAGGAGGATTCCAATACCTCAAACAGCCCCAGCTTTTGTAACCAGGGAAATATCAAACTAGTTGTAGGAGCTAATGCAAATAAATTAATTTCAGTGACAGGAATAAAGAGGATCTAATTAGAAGTCCCTCTGCAGTGCCTCGTTATCTGGAGGTTTAGTAAATGAAATTTCAGCAGTTGCATGTGAGACTGTTTGCCTTGGGTTACTTTCAGGGTACACAAAACACCAGCAACTGTGTTTTCTCTCAGTCAATTTCCTTCACTGAACATATCAAGGCCTTTCCAGGAGCGCAGCCACTCCACGGGCGCATCCCCCTGCATTGCACTGCTCATTCAGAAACTGGAACAAATCAAAGCTGTTTTCGGAGACAGATGGATCAGAACTGTCTCATGGCAATGGTGTAACCCCAAAGGTCAGGTGCTGCTCTTACATGTGAATGCTTCATAAAACTCTTTTAAATCATGCAGCAGTGCCACAAAAGCCCACACAAGGGAACAGTGCCAACCTCTGTGCCATATCCCCGTTTTCCGACACCAAACATGACCAGTTCATGAGGTCTTGCAGCACAAAATGGGCTCCCCTGCTCCTGGCCCATATAAGTGTGGGGAATACTGCAATTAACCTTAACAGGAGTTTGCATCCATCTGAACCAAGCTGGGTTAGCTGTATAGATTGCATAGGATTGGACATATAAATAAGTATGAAGTTCTTGATAGATTGTAAGCCAATGTCTACCATTAGCATCTTTATTGAAAAATGTTACACGGATTAAATTGAGGCCCTGTGTACTTCCATTCTGCTCCACAATATTAACGTCTGGAAGTTGGGCCACACGGAATGATTCATAAAGTTTAGATACCAGAATAATATCTTAAGGCAAGAATGATTTGATTTCTTCTCCCTGAACGTGTTGCCATAGATTTTCCTAAATGTTTTACAAACAGTTATTAAAAGCACATTGAGAATCTGAGCTCCCTGGGGGCACAGTGTTTTTGTACTTAAATTCCATCTCATTCAGAGATTGTGTTCAGTCGTACTCATGACAACGACCCAACAGGGCCACCAGCTGTCCCAGCAGCACCCACCAGGACACCTCTGGGCACACACAGGACGAGGTGCTGGGCGAGAAGTCAGAGCATTGCTCTGTGCTGGGGAGGGCTCACCCCATCCCCACAACGCTTTGCCTTTAGCCCCACTCCACAGACACAGCCTTCTCTTCTTGTGCCAGGTTTGGAGTTTTAGAAACTACATTTATCAACTTTTGCTACCGAATAGTCCATAACAGACTAAATACACCGGAATTAAAAAAAAATTCCAGCATCCCCTTTCAAATCTGCCTTCCCATAGCAGCGCTGTAAATTTCAATGTCATATTCCTCGACGTCGCTGCCCTTAATCTGACAGTGTCAGAGGGATCTATCTTCATTTTCTCACTCTTTTCATAATCTAATCCTCAGCTCTAACATGCAATTAGTGCCCTCCTCGCCCTCCGCATACCAAGCAGGCTGATTGCTACAGCTTTCACTGTGCAATCCATTTAGCGCTGCAGCCCGTAATGAATATGTACATTTTGAGGACCTCGGCGAGGCGGGTCACAGGCAATCAACCTTGAATTCAATTACTCGAGTCAAGGTTAATGACTCGGCGCAGTGGTCAGAGGCATTCAGCGTCCCGCAGATTAAATCAGCCTGTCACAGCTGACAATGCCAGCACGAGGGACGGGGACCCGTGCACTGATCAAATGGTGGCAGCCCATGACCAGGCTGGTGTGGGGCTCCGTGCTGCCAATCCAATTGCAGAGCCCTGATGCAATTAGAGCCGTGGGAGCGCATCACAGTGGGACACAGGGCTGGGCCAGCAGAGTTTTGTTGAGCTCTGGGTTGGAGGGCTTGGAATAGTCATAGAATTGTTAAAGGTGGAAAAGATCAGCAAGATCAGCAAGTCCAACTCCCACCATGCCCACATCCCTCACTGCAAGGTCCCCGTGGTTCTGGAGCACCTCCAGAGGCAGTAACCCCACTGCTCCACACACTGTGATGCCAGAGCCTGGCCATTATTTCAGAGTGCAACTTTTTCCTACTCATAAAGGTGCTGCTGTTACGGTGCACAAGTACTTCAAAATGTGTTTCCAAAGCCATCAGGACTTCACTGTGCATCCCTGTGCGGATGGCATCCCGCCTAATGGTAGATCTCCTTTACTTCAAGGCAATCTCATGCAAAAGCTGCTTTCTATGATGAATTCACCCTAAAGCAGCACTCAACAAAATCCCTTCCAGAATGTGCCTCTGCAGGAATCATAGAGTCATTAAGGTCAGAAAAGTCCGCTAAGGTCATCTAGTCCAATGCTCAAGGATGGTGCAGCTGAGGCAAGACGCAAAGGGTTTTGCAAATTCCTCTCTGGAAAGACCAGAGACATGGGCATGCACATCCTCTGAACTCACAGACAACATGGCCACCAACTCTCCAGCTGTGCTGGGGACCTGCTCTGAATTTGCTTGAAACCAAAGGGAGTAGCTGTGTTTGATATCAAGTTGTTTGAGCTCAGACCTAGGGAAGCTAGGACAGAACTGATCATGACTCAGCAGACAGGCACAGTTCTGCTGGGAAAACCCATCCTGTGCCAGATGCTGGCTTTGGGACAACCCTGCAAGTGCTTTGGCTCCATCTAAAGCTGGAGCAACACAAAGCGCAGGAGCAAGAGTGATGCTCACGGTGCAGAGCAGCCCATCAGCAGCTGTGTCAGTCCCCCAGTCATTAACACCTCCATGCACTAATCGCTGTGCTGTTGCCTGCAAAACAGCTCTGTGTGAGGACCCCCGTCCTGCAGCACCCAGCCCCCTGCCCCATAGGTGTGCCAGCTCCTGCTGAAGGCAATGTCAGGTTGTCCTCTTAAAGCATGTTTCTGCCTCAGAGACCACAAGAGCAGCCCCACCACCACCATTCGTGGTGTGCAGGGAGTTATTTAGTGGTGCAGGCAAATTAAACACATAAATAACATCCAACTGTCTGAATCTTTTCAGTAAGAAGAAATTATGAGTTTTATGTATGTAAAATAGTGTCACTTGGTGCGAAGAATCTTTTACGTGTGATTTACGCTGTTATTATGTACGGGGCAATTTTTAGAACCAAATCACTAGTATAATTTCAGTACCATTACGCTGCATTTAGCACACATTCCTAAAGAATGTGCTTTTCAAAATGGCTTTCCAACACACAAACTATCAGTAGCATTTAAAACAGAAACCCTTGGCTTTGTTGTCTTCTAATTCCTTCCCACTGAGAGGGGAAAACCCAAAGAGAGACCAACCTGGGGCTTTGGGGTGCAACTGGGAGCTCACACAGCTCCAACACAGGCAGCAAATGCCTCATTCCTGAGTCTGGGGAATAGAGGGTCCTGCGCTGAGGTTTCACAGAATCACAGAATTGTAGGGGTTGGAAGGGACCTCCAGAGATCATCAAGTTCAACCTCCTTGCCAAAGCAGGTTCCCTTTCTGTTTTGTTTTGTTTGTAATTTTATTGCAGTATTGCAATAGATACACCCTTGTGTAACAAGTATGCATTCTTCACCAACATTAATGATAAAACAACAGGAAAAAGTGCAAGCATATTAGGCTTATAGTTCCTTTCTTCTACTTGAAAAGTAGGGAAACTTTTAGCTCTTGTGTTATAAATTAAGTAGCTAGGAAAACAGCTCTCATGGGCAATAAGAGAAGCACTTGAGCTCAGCTATGTAACTTAGCAATGTATTGAAGCTAAATACCTGTAGAGCCTGCAGTCCCCAGCTCTTCTCCGTGCTGTCCCTGCGTGCAGGATGAAGGTAATCCAAGGCAGCAACTCCCAGCTGAAAATACCTACACCAAGAACAAGTAAGAACCACACTAGCCCTCTCCAGAGAGCCTGGGAATATATTTAGGATCAGCAGGTGAGAAGCGCCTCTTGAAAGTTACCCCAGTTAAAGTACCAACAGCTGCAGCCAAGGGGCATGCTGCTGTGATGAGTTAACCACCTAATGCAGGTGATCAACTGGCCTGGGCTTTTAATTGTCTAACAGATTCAACAACCAGAATATAGGATCTCATCTGCCAGGCTTTATTCCAGCTTCCTCTGAGCATCCTTGCAGTTCTCTCAGTGAAGCTCCCCATGTGTTGGCTGGTCACTTCAGTCACACACAGTGCACAGCTCCGTCATCGCACACAGGCAGCCCAGTGCCATTGGCAAGTTGAGACACAAAATATTGCTTCTCCTGGTTTTGAAAGTGCAACTGGCCCTTGTCTGCCTCTGTGACCCAGGGAAATGAGGGTGGGGATGGGGGAAGCCCCAAGGAGAGGTGGGGGACAGCCCGTGTCCCTCTGCATGGGACATGGCAACAGCAGAGGGCTGAGGACAGGGAGTGCCTGGTGGGGCCCTCGCCACAGCTGGCAGCTCCATGAAGCTTTCAGAAGGATTTATCAGGTAAATGTTATGGATGGCCATGATTTAATTCATGGGATTAGTTTGACTTTCAATTACCGGGCTTCGCACTGAATCACTTTATATTTTGAGCTCCGTAACGAGCACTCCTTACACTCGATCTTTCATTTAGAGAAGGATTATCAATAATTAGACACCGCGGCCTTATCGATCGACTAATCAATAACCACATTAATCATCAGCAGTCTAAAAACAATTCACTCTTTGCATTAAAAGGAATCGGGGCAATCAAATTAGCATCCTTTGCTGCATCGCAGGTGGTTCCTGTGCGATAGACGCTATTGCTGAGCGCACTGCAGCCGAGCTAGGAAGATTTTCTCTCTCTTTGAACATCTTAATTGAGTTTGAGTCATTCTTAATTGTCTGCTGCTTATTTGTCACCACCAACATTTATTTTTTTTTTGCTCACAAAAGATCTCACATACAGAGACAGAGCCTCCAACGATGCCACATGAGAAAGATACAGAAGAAATGCCTTAATGTCACCCACTGCTTGTGGTGATTGACAGTGGGTAAATTATAGAGGAATATCAATTTTCTTGCAGTGCGACTTGCCTTGCTGGCACATGGCTTTATTCAATGGTGCAACACGTGCAAATGCAACCACCAAGAGCCAAAACCAAGCAGTGTGGTGGCTGTGCCTCTCTGCAGACCTGCAAGGACAACAAGCTGTCCAAAACCTTTCCCTTTGCCTGGGTGTTTGGTGCCTCAAACCACAGCATAGCACTGGGAGTGGAGATGCAAGAAACCTTCTGACCCATTTTTTCCTAAATACGAGCTTAAAAATATGCAATCCCATGCACTTTACATGGGAAGTGCTTGACCGATGCATTTT